>NC_066854.1:503888-538242 GCF_001640805.2 Lates calcarifer
GCCATTTCTCCAAGAGCCACGCCCACCAGCTGTCCCACATGGCGGCCTCTCACCCCGCCTGCCTGGACGCCGTGACGGTGGGTCGCCTCGGCAACATCCTGATGTACCAGAGCACGGCCCGGCTGTTCCACTGCTCCGACTGCTTCTACACCTGCCGCGACTTCAGCAAGCTGTACAAACACATCATCTCCAAACACTGCGCAGGAGAGGAGGGGGGAGGAGGGGATGAGGGGAGCGACGGGGGAGAGAAGGAGAGGATGGGGGAGGAAGGTGAGGAGGAGGAGAAGAGCGAGAAGAGAAAGAGGAGCGTTGAGGCTGAGGAGGAGGACGAAGGGTCGGTGAAACCCGGCGGCGAAGGAGACGACGCCGCCCTGACGTCGGACGGCACCGGTTACCGCTGCCTCATCTGCGGCTGGAAGAACAAGCTGAAAGCTCTGGGCGTCAACCACGTGATGAGGAAGCACGACATCCCCAAAGCCTACGCCACCCAGGCCATCAGGAGGGACGCCGCCACTCCCAGGCAGGCGCAGGGCGGCGGCGGCGGGGCGGTGCTGGCCGGCGAGGAGGAGGAGATGGCCGGGCTGAGCGGGGAGCTGCTGAAGGAGGAGATGGAGGCCACGGCGAAGGTGGTGCGCTTCATCTCCAACCGCTTCGTCTGCCTCATCTGCGGCTGGAAGACCAAACTCAAAGGTATCTGCTCAGACTCCCAGCAGAGAGAGAACAGTGAGACGAGCTGCAGGTGAACGTCTACCTGAGTGTGTACCTGTGTGTGTGTGTTGCAGGTTTCGCCATCAGTCACGTGGTGCGCAGCCACGACGTGGAGCGACCGTACGGCTGCAAAGACTGCAAGCGCTCGTTCTTCCTGCCCAGCAGGCTGCAGCAGCACGTCAGGACGGCTCACCGGCCCGGACGCTACGCCTGCCCCTTCTGCTGCTTCAGGTCACACTACCTGGGAGGGTTCAGGAGGCACTGCAGCCGCTGCAACGCCCGGGAGGAGGAGGGGGGGGAGGGGGGAGGAGGAGAAGGTGGAGGAGGAGGGGGAGGGGGAGGAGGAGTAGGAGGAGGGGAGGAAGAAGAGGAGGAGGAGGAGGGAGAGGAGAGGAAGGAGACGAGAGGCGGGAGGAAGCGACAGAGAGCAGCGAGGGAGATGGAGGAGGAGGAGGAGGAGGATGAATGAGGGGGGGGGGGCACTGTCTCTGAGGGTCCTCCAGGTCTGGAACCACTTGGTCCTGGTCCTGGTCTTGGAGTCTGGACCTGGTTTTAAGACCTGAACTGTCTGTGTGTGTATGTACATCATCTGTATCGTAGACTGAAAGAAGCTGACTGTTGAACAGGGTTTAATTCACGTGAAGACGAATCATCAACCATGAGTTTCCTGCCTCTTGTTTAATCAGCTTCTGATTCAGAGTCAAGCTGAACAGCTGATGAGTTAAAAACCAGCTGATGTCCAATCAGGACTCAAACATCAAGACTTTAAATGGAGTTTGTTGCTGCAGAGAGCAGAGAGCTGCAGTAACATCAACGTCATGAACGTCTCAGTTTGTTTGATTCTGCTTCATTAAGTAACAAATAAAAGCCTTTTTTTAAAAATAACTCTGATCTGAAATGTCTGTTTGAGGAAGCTGCTTTTATTGTGAAAGGGAAAAGGTTTTTTTGATGTTTAGTTTTTCTCAGACTCCTGACGCTGCAGAGAATCTGTGGTTAAACTAAAAGGATCTTCCTCTCTAATAAAAAGCTCCGTCTCTGTCTCATGTCCTTGTTTTACTGATCAAGTGATTAATCAATGAATCAGAGAGAAACTGATGAATAATCAGTAATAAAAGCTGATTGTTGATTTTTTGAAATCGTCAGTAAAAGATCTACATCAACATGTAAGATGAGAGAATGAGCTCCAGCAGCTGATGGAGCCTGTGGCTGAGGTGTTGGTGTTGCTTCCTGTGGTGGAGGTCATGTGACAGTGCGGCCACAGAGAGTCTGCAGACAACTATTTGTTATTTATTTAGCCAAAACATACAAAAAACCCAAACCAGCCAATCACATCAGAGAGAGACGACGCGTCCTGACGACGAGAGCCCGCCTCCAACACAACAGATGCTTTCTGATTAAAACAACATGAAGCACCGAGCACTAACACCTCCTCCTCCTCCTCCTCCTCCTCCTCCTCGGACCAAATGAAACATTCACACTCTGCAGGAACCAACAGGAAACATGAGGACAACACTGTTTTCCACTGCAGGAACTTAAACCCCAAACCCTCTGACTCTGGAGAAGCAAACCTTTACCTCCACAAGGAAACGTCCCAAAGCTGCTTTTTAAATCTAAACAGGAAGCTGCCGCCGCCGCCGGCAGTCTAAGAAAAACTTTATCAGCACCACGAGTGACAGCGACGTTACTGTCCGCTCCGAGCTTATCCACACAGCTTCACATCACACAGGAAAGTTTAAACCAAAGAGAAGTAAAGAGTCGATCGTCTGACCGGCAGCTGGAAGTCGACATGATTGTGTCCCATGTTTGGCTCAGGTGGGTACGACCTGTCCCACAATCCTCTGCTGTCTGTCAGTCACGCAGGTTTAACCTGAATCACTGACAGTCCATCAACACTGTAGTGAAGGGGGGGGGGTCAGATGTGTCGGGGGCACCACGCCCCCTCCAGCGCCGCCATGTTGATTCCCCGCAGGTCGCCGAAGTCGTCGCCGTCCCCGTCGCAGTACTCGCCGTCATCGTCGTGGTCGTCGAGTCGAGGCGTGAAGCTGGTCGACGCTTTCTGCTGCGAAACCAGGGTTTGATTCATTATTCTGACGCAACACAGACTGAATATTTTCAGGTCCTGGACCAGAACTTTAACCACATCAGGACGTTTCACACAAAACCATTCATTCACATTCAAATCCACTGTTTTCTTCAGAGCTGTGACAACAGTTCCCAGCATTAAAGTCTGACGTTTACTGTTTCTACTGTTAAAAACAAAGTCACATAAACTCGATGTCAGAGCTCAGTGTGGTCATTAAAGCGACCAGAATAAAAGCTGGATTTACCGTTCGGACGACGGGCTCTCTGAAGGGAGGACAGACCATGTGGAAGCGAGGGATGGCCACGTGGAAAACTTCCTCTTTGTTGGCTGCAAGAGAAACGAGACACGGTGTCGTCGTCATGACTTTCAGCACAAACACAGAGTGAAGATGTGAACATGTGGTTTCCAGGCTGTTACCGAGTCTGTGGAAGGTGTAGTGGCCCTCCATGTACTCTGACGGGGTGGAGAAGGTGGTGCAGCTGGCGTACTCGTGGACCTTCCCCGGCGTCATGACCGGAAACTCTCCTGCACACACACAGAAACACACACAGAGTCAGAGGCTCGTCTCAGCCAATCACGGCCGAGCTGCACAGGTGGGTGGGGTCGTGTGACGGGGAGCAGCGTACCGACCACGCCGGGGCCCTGCACTTCCTCCACGTTGCCGTCGGAGGTGGTGATTTTCCAGTAGCGGCTGTCGAGCTGACAGGCGGCTTCAGGCGAGGCGCTGCTCGACATCTCTATCCTGGAAACAAACACGTCCTCGTTAACTCACCGGGGAGACGCTTAACGGGCGGCGGCAGAGAGGGAGAGGGAGCTACCTGATGCGGTAGGTGAAGAAGAAGTGCGGCGGGTGGACGGAGGAAAGTTCTGGCAGGAAGGAGGTAGAAACAGAGACGGTGATGTCGTCGGTCGTCGCCACACAACCTTTATCATGGACGTACCTGCAGACAGAGAGAGGTCAGCTTTGGACACGTCACCTGTCAATCAATAAGCCTGGTGAAGTCAATGACGTGTGTGTTACCTGAAGATCTGGTCTCTGATGATTGGATATTCTCCTGTGACGACGTTGTGGACGTAGGTGGTGAACCACTCTAAGAAACAGGAACCTGAACACACACACACACACACACACACTTAAGGTCTCAGTGTGTTTACAGAGGCTCAGGATGTTCAGCTGTCAGTGGATCACTGTGTGAACTCACCTGTGATGAACATGTCGATGGCTGAAGGATCCTGAGCCGTCTGATCCTGAACGACACAAACATAAAGAGACAGAGGAGGGTGAGGCTGGAGCTGTTTCCTCTCTACACACCGCACTTATTTTGAAAGGGCAGATGGACAGGAAGGTTACGGACGGGGCAGGGGTAGAAGCTCTCGAACATCCTGCGTCCCTCGGCCGGCTCCAGAGCCATGTACTGACTGAGGCCCGTGTGGAAGCAGAAGGTGAGCGGCAGGCAGCGCCTCATCCCCTTCCTCTGCTGGAAACCTCCGGCCGCCGTCTCCACGTCCAGCAGCACCTCCGACCGGTAGTGGTTGGACAGAGACATGCTGCCCATCAGCCTGACGACAGACAGACAGACAGACGGGTGGGGTTAGACAGGGAGACGAGCAGCTGCAGGGTGGAGGAGGAGGTGGAGCTCTGAGAGACAGACACTGACCCCGGGATGACCAGCTTCTGTCCGTTGTGGATGCGGTACGAGCAGCGGTAGTCGTCAGGAAGTCTGCAGCCGATCTGAGCCTCGATGTCGTTCAGCTCCACCTCTGTGGCGCCCTCTGACCGAGACAACAAACAAACCACGTGAATAAACAAACAAACATCTCTCAGGTGTGTTCGGAGGCAGCTGGACTCAGCCGAGCTCAGAGAGCAGACCTGAACCCTCAGGGTCGTGTTGGACCAGGAGCTGTTCACCTTTGAGCGACGCGATCATGCGAGGACACCTCTGCTGCAGGAAGCTCTTCAGCTGCTCCCAGGCTCTCTTCAGCACCGGGTAGAACTGGATGTAGCGGCCCAGGTCTCTGTAGTACTGTTTGAAGAGGCAGAACCAGGACACGCCGCTCTGCAGCCGGTCCACACTGCACACACACACACACACACAGTGACCTTCATACCTGCAGACTGACAGCGAACAGAGCAGCTGAGTGACAGCAGTAGAAGCAGTAGAAGCAGTAGAAGCAGCACTCACTCTGACAGCAGCCAGTGTTTGGAGCACAGCGCCCTCCACAGCGGGTTGTGTTTGGACAGTTCGTTCAGCCTCCTGCTGACGTAACTACAGCTGCAGAGAGACAGGAAGACACAGACACTCACTGACCTCAGAACAGGAAGAGAACACTGATTGATCACTGATTATTGATTAGACACAAAAACAGCAGAGCAGAGCTACAGCAGCGCCGCACTGTATCTTTGTAAACAAGAAATAACTAATAAAGAAACTTTATTTAACACTGATGAATAATTCAGATCTGCTTCTGCTTGTTTTAAAAAGGAACCAAACAAATAGACCTCAGATCATTTAACTTCTAATGCTAATGATGTTTTTCAAAGTGAACAAGTGATAATATCTGTAATATCTGTTGCTGTGAACTCATCATAAACAGTTTCTGACACTTTCTATTACAAATAAAGGAACAAAAACAGAAGCTACATGCTAAGCTAACGAGCTGCAGAGTGTCAGTGTAGCTAACAGCTTTAGCTTCACTTCATATTAACTTCATTTACACGTGTTTTCCCTCCAGATATTCCTGTTTCTATCAGTGTGTATGAATGTTAATGTTTCTATCAGTGTTTGTATCTGCAGACTCTTTCTGCTGCTGCAGGTTGTTGTTGTTGTTAGCACTAGCCGTTAGCCTCCTCCGTCCCGCAGCTTCTTTACACCAGTTTTATTAAATAACAGTCGAACGTTCGTGTCGGAGTCACCGGGTTCTGGTGTCGGATACTTACTGGACCAGGTCCCTGAAGTCCAGGAAGGATAAAATGTGCAGCAGCGGGTCTGAAGGCAGGTGATCCACCCGTAACTCTGAAGTAGCCGCAGCCATCGTTAGTGTCTTTCTTCTTCTTCTTCTTCTTCTCCTCCTGTGACGTTTAGCGGAAGCTGACGCGCCCTCAGTGCGGCGTCAGCGCCCCCTGCTGCAGCTACAGCACTACTGCAGCCAATCAGAAGAGTTGAGGCTCAAACTCTTCAGGGTTTAAACTCCTTTTTTACTAATTTCTTTTAACTTTTGGTGTTGGACTTCAAACTTCATTGAATCTCCTGAGGATTAAGACCTCAAATCTTTGGACAAATCTTCCAACAGCCCGAGAGACTGGGACAGAAACAAAACCAAGTTCTTCTCTTGGTGAATTTCAGTCTTTCCTCTGGACACTGGCTTTCAAAATTAAATCTGTCTCAAGATTGAACCAACAACCTCTAAACTTCTACAGAGTCATCGACCACCTGGAGCCTCCTGGACAAAGACACTGTAAAACCTAATTTCTCGAAATAAACCTTTAACACTGAGAGCCTCAGGACCATGTTCAGACCTTTCAACAAACTGACAACATTTTAGCTTGAACTGAATCAGCTCAGTCATCCTAAGATTCAGAGACCAAACACTGATATTCACAGTGATGCTTTTATTGTGAAAACACAAAAGAATGAATTAACCTATTCAGAAAAAAAAACACTACTGTAATGGTGTATTTCTACTCTAAATGCACTCATAAATCATTAGCAATCAAAAAGTGAACTGACCAATAATAGAATTGTCAATAAATATTCTTAAAAGACCTGAACAGTAACTCAAATAAATGAATAAAGTGATGCTTTAAAACATAATGCATATATATTTTGATATTATTATAACAAAGTAAGAAAAAAAAACTACTCTTAATATCCTCAATTTCTGAGTATCTAGTATATAATCAATGTAGCATTAGAATATTTGTGACATTAAAATCCTCTGACCATTCCAATGGATGAATTGTTTGACAGCTATACATCTTTAATATGACATTCTGAGTAATATAACATCTCATGTTTACTTTAAACACAGTTTAAACAAAAAATATGTACATTAACAATTTGATTAACAGATTAAAATGTGCCTTAAACTTCCCTCTCGCCTCATGGTCAGCCATGTTTCCTGACAAAGGGTTTGTGGTTCTACTTCTACTCTACTGCTGTCCACTTTAGATGATGTGGGACGCTGTGATTGGCTTATAAATAATCAAAGTCTGGGCCTCTGGGTGGAGTCAGATGACAGTAATCAAAGATCTAAACATCCTAAAGTTACATCCATTGGTCAAAGGTCAAAGGTTGAATCTGATCTGAACAGATGAAACACAGTAAAAGTCAACAACATTTTTATCCTGCAATAATCCTAACATCCTTCATTTAAAGGGCTGGACTGATTTAATACACTGATCTGAAAATTAAGAAAAGACAAATATTCACAGACATGAACAGACTGAACTCTCTGTTCAACAGAGAGAAAGTTTCTCTGACAGGAGGAGACTCTGCTACACTGAACACAGAGACAATGAGGAACCAGACCGCCAGAACCCAAACCCAGGATACAGAGGTTCAGTGAATGTGGTGTTGAAGGTGTGGAGGTGGAGCAGAGAGTCAGAGGAGACTCTGCAGAAGGACAGAGAGCCAGCAGGACAGTCCACATACACTGCTACTCTGTTAGAGACAGAGGAGGAGGAGGAGGAGGTGACATACTTTTCTGTGTTATTGTGACTGACAGAGTAACCATAAACATCAGAACAGAACAGACTCCAGGACTGATCGTTCCTTCCAAACTTATGATATTCTCTGTCCCCTTTCCTTCTGATTCCTCTGTAACTCAATGTTACATAAACCTCTCCTTTCCACTCGACCTCCCAGTAACAGCGACCAGTCAGACCAGTTCTACACAGCAGCTGAGGCCAGAAGTCAAATCTGTCTGGATGATCAGGATATGACTGATCCTCCTCCACATATATCACCTTCCTGTTGTTGTCAGACAGTTTGATCTTTGTGTTCACTGTGTTTGTGTCGATTGTGAGTTGACAGGAATCTGATGGAGAGAACAAGACACAATACAGCTGCAGTTATTGATGGATGATCTGATCATTGATTGACAGTTTGATGATGACTCATGACATCAGTGATGTGACAGTTTGAAGCTGCTTTGTTTTCAGGAATCACATTAAAAACACACTTACACTTCCTCAGACCTGGTCTCAACCATCGGACTCCACCAGGCTCCACCCTGAAAGGAGGAGGGGGGTCAGACCAGCACATTCTCTTTCAGCATGCTAACATGGACATTACATGGCTCTCATACACAGACTGTTGGATTATTCTCTTGTTGTTGTTGAAGTCAAAGCTCTTGTGTAGAGATCTGTCATCAGCTGTGACAGAGAAAATGTTTCCAGCTCTTCCTCCTCTATCAGACATTGTCTGTGGCTGCAGCAGGCCTCTCCATACCTGAGAGTGTCCAGTCTCCAGTCTGGATCCTCCAGTCCAGCAGACAGCAGCTTCACTCCTGAGTCTCCTGGATGATTGTAGCTCAGGTCCAGCTCTCTCAGATGGGAGGGGTTGGAGCTCAGAGCTGAGACCAGAGAAGCACAGCCTTCCTCTGTGATCAGACAGCCTGACAGACTGAAAACACACAACACACAGGAACCCTCTGTCAACACTTGCTGCTCTGTTTGTTTGTTGTTTCACTTTGGTTCAGCTTCAATGTGTTTGAGTCAAATCTATGAAAATATCTTCAACATCATCAGTGGAATTAAATCATTCAACAACTAAAGAAAAACCAGAGAAAAAGATGAAAACTCCTGATGGAAAGTAATTCTCTGAGTCTAGAAAGTCCTGTTGAACTTTAGTAAAATGTTCTTTACACAATCCTACACAGGTTAACTGTTTATCCACTGATGTAGATCAGATTTTAAATGATCATCAGTTAAACAGGTTGATGAATCCTGACCTGAGAGTCTTCAGTGAACAGTGTGGACTCTTCAGTCCAACAGACAGAGTCTTCAGTCCTGAATCCTTCAGGTCATTGTCACTCAGGTCCAGACCTCTCAGACTAGAGGACTGGGAGCTGAGAACTGAGGACAGAGCTTCACAGCTTCTCTCTGAGAGGTTACAGCCACTCAGTCTGAAGAGATGATGATAAGGAATTAAAGAAGAAAGGAATTTATTTTCTCTCCTGTTGAAAAGACAGCAGTGTCTTTATATAACGATGAATGAATCCAACTATCTATATACTTACAGAGCTTTGTTAGAGGCTTTGACCACTGGCAGCAGCCTCAGAAGAGCCTCCTCTGAAGCAGAGTATTTCTTCAGGTCAAACACGTCCAGATCTTTTTCTGATGACAGTAAGATGAAGCCCAGAGCTGACCATTGAGCAGGAGACAGTTTATCTGTGGAGAGACGTCCTGAACTCAGGGACTGTTGGATCTCCTCCACTAGAGAACGATCATTCAGTTCATTCAGACAGTGGAACAGGTTGATGCTTTTCTCTGCAGAGGGAGTCTCTTCAACCTTCTTCTTGATGTACTGGACTGTTTCCTGATTGGTCTCTGAACCACTTCCTGTCTGAGTCAGCAGACCTTGTAGGAGACTCTGATTGGTCTCCAGTGAAAGACCCAGGAGGAAGCGGAGGAACAGGTCCAGGTGTCCATTTGGACTCTGTAAGGCCTTGTCCACAGCTCTCTGGTAGAACTGTGTCTCTGCAGATTCATATTTTCTTCTTTTAGACTTCTGGGAGGTTGGTTGTTCTTCTGACAGCAGATTGACTCCAGAGTTGATGAAGGTCAGATGGACATGAAGAGCAGCCAGAAACTCCTGAACACTCAGATGGACGAAGCAGAACACCTTGTCCTGGTACAGTCCTCTCTCCTCTATAAAGATCTGTGTGAACACTCCTGAGTACACTGAGGCTGCTCTGATATCGATGCCACACTCTGTCAGGTCTGATTCATAGAAGATCAGGTTTCCTTTCTGCAGCTGATCAAAAGCCAGTTTTCCCAGAGACTTAATCATCTTCCTGGTCTCTGGACTCCAGTGTGGATCTGTCCCAGATCCTCCATCATACTTGATGTTCTTCAGTTTGGTCTGAACCACCAGGAAGTGGATGTACATCTGAGTCAGGGTCTTGGGCAGCTCTCCTCCCTCTCTGGTTTTCAACACATCCTCCAGAACTGTAGCAGTGATCCAGCAGAAGACTGGGATGTGGCACATGATGTGGAGGCTTCGTGAGGTCTTGATGTGGGAGATGATCCTGCTGGCCTGATCCTCATCTCTGAACCTCTTCCTGAAGTACTCCTCCTTCTGTGGGTCAGTGAACCCTCTGACCTCTGTCACCATGTCAACACACTCAGGAGGGATCTGATTGGCTGCTGCAGGTCGTGTGGTTATCCAGAGGCGAGCAGAGGGAAGCAGTTTCCCCCTGATGAGGTTTGTCAGCAGCACGTCCACTGAGGTGGACTCTGTAACATCAGTCAGGATCTCAGTGTTGTGGAAGTCCAGAGGAAGTCGACACTCATCCAGACCGTCAAAGATGAACACAACCTGGAACTCTTCAAACCTGCAGATTCCTGCTTCTTTGGTTTCAGTAAAGAAGTGATGAACAAGTTCCACCAAGCTCAACTTTTTCTCTTTCAGCACATTCAGCTCTCTGAAAGTGAATGGAAATGTGAAGTGTATGTCCTGGTTGGCTTTGTCTTCAGCCCAGTCCAGAGTGAACTTCTGTGTTAAGACTGTTTTCCCAATGCCAGCCACTCCCTTTGTCATCACTGTTCTGATTGGTTCATCTCTTCCAGGTGAGGCTTTAAAGATGTCTTCTTGTCTGATGGTTGTTTCTGGTCTGTCTGGTTTCCTGGATGTTGTTTCCATCTGTCTGACCTCATGTTCATCACTGACCTCTCCAGTCCCTCCCTCTGTGATGTAGAGCTCTGTGTAGATCTGATTCAGAAAGGTTGGGTTTCCTGCTTTAGAGATCCCCTCAAACAAACACTGGAACTTCTTCTTCAGGTTAGATTTGAGGTTGTGCTGGCACATAGCAGGAGATTCTGAAAGAACACAAAACATATTTTCTTAAAGTAGCTATATCTGACTTTTTTAACCACAAGAAGGTCAAGTGAGTTTCAAAACAAATTCTGTGTTAGCTACTACTTAGTGCCCCTGCTCCCTAAAGAATGCACATATGAACATATTTCCCTCCATGTGTTGAGACGTCAGTAAACGTCTCATTTCTCTATCATGTTAAATCTGTAGAGAAATCCTCTTACTGCTCTGCAGACAGTCAGCCAGCTCCTCCTGCTTCATTCTCCTCAGGAAGTTCACTGTGATCTTCAGAAACTCCTCTCTGCTGCTCCTCCTCTGCTCTTCATCCTCACCGTCCAACACCTCCTCATCCTCCCTCTGACTCTCTAAGCATTCTGGGTAATCTGGACTCAGAACCTTCTGCATCTTCTTCAGCTCCTTCTTCACAAAAGTGACGATGTTCTCCTCCAGCAGCTGGAACAGAAAACTATATGAATGACTTCATCAAACTAAAATCATGGAGCCAAACATCAGATCCATGTTGGACACACTGACAATCCACTGGTCTAAAAAGTGCAGCATGGAGATTATTGTCAACACAACAGATGTAAAAGTAGTTGTTGTCCATGTACAGACCATAAATATGGAGTCCAGGTGTGTTTGATGCTGCTGGGCAGACTGACCACTGGGAACCTCTGAGCTCTCCTGGTCCACTCTGTGGAGGAATCATGAAGAATTAGCTCACATTATGTCTGTCCACACAGAGACAGACACAAGCTAAAGGTCCATCAAGTCATATTTGGATGTGAAGAATGAATCAGACGACTCCCTGTAGTGGTAAAGGTTTACTAGTCCTGCTGATCCCACTGAGAATCAACACAAACTGTTTCTGTCTCTTTTCATGTGAACGACTGAGGTGGACACTATGAATGTCTTCCAGGAGAGACTGTCTGAACATGGGAGGAGTTATCTCCATATTTAAACCACATCACGTCTCCCCCCTCTCTATGACGGCCGGAGTTTTACCTCCACCTTCCAGTGTGGACGTTCACAACAGATAGAAACACTTTGATTTCAGACGTGGTCCAACAACACGTCGTACAAACTAGTTCTTTTCTAGAATAAGCTGAGTCTTACTGTCAGTTACAGCTTACATCTGATCAGCTGATGGACGTCCACCTTTAAAGTTAATGAAGCCTTTCTTTGACTCGTTGCTCTTTAAAGACAGACAGCTGGGTCCAGGAGAGTCTGGTCTCTGCTGCTGGATCCTGAAACAAAAACAGAACTGATGAATCTGCATGTTGGATAAAAACTGATGAAAAATATGTTCAATATTTTAATAAACACAGCAACTAACTTTGTTTTTCTGTCCATTTTTAATTCTCACCTTCCATCAACAGATTGTCTGAAATCTGAAAGAAGAGAAGGAGATGCTGATCGGTCTCTCTTCATGGACACACAGCTGGGTTCAGGTTCAGATCCAGGTCCAGGTCCAGGTCCAGGTCCAGGTCCAGCAGAGTGTGGTGAGTGCTGCTGCTCTGGGCTTGAACACAACACACACAGAGCAGTGAGTGTGAATCATGATGGTGCAGTGATGTGAGTGCTGAGCTCTGACATGGAGAAGAGTCATGGACAGTTAGAGATCCTCATCTCACCTCTGAGCTTTGGTCTGGCTCTCATGTTCCCCACACAGAGTGGTTTTAGAGGGAGGGACTCCCTCCTCTCTGTCCTCATCACTCATGCTGAGAAAACACAAAACACTAATCATTCATCTGCTCATCAACTGAGCAGCTTACGATGCATCTATGACCTTTTCCATTCACTGATTCAGTTTGACCTTCATGAAAAAGCCAGATCTTTGTAATAACAGGTGAGGACAGGTAGCTCAGTCTTTGTGCTGTCAACAGAGACTCATCTGTCATTTAGAAATGTTCATCTTCTTCCTGTTTGTTTCTTTGAATTCAAACAACAACAGATTCAATGAGTGAATTTCTCGTTGTTCTTCTTCTTATTATATTGTATTTTAATGTTGTCTGCTGGAGCTGGTTTCAACTGTTTTTACTGTACAAAACAACGACAGTCAAATGTGGTGAAGTCTGAGGAGGGACACAAAGAACTAGTTATTTCCTGTTGGAGCAGAACCAGGTCTCTTTCTGAATCCCTCATATTAGTTTAATATGAACAGAGTGTGAAGGACCTCAGTCCCTCTGACTGTCACACTGAGTCCACATGAGTCCTGTAGAGTCCGTGTAATGACAGAGTCAGAGCTGTTCTCCAGCGGCTGTCCGGCCGAGCTCAGTACACACACAACATGGCGGAGAGGAATCTCTCCGTCCTCCTCCCTTTACACCGACAGCTCTGACTCTGCTACAGTAACAATAGAATAACAGCAGAAACATATTACCGTCACATTAGAGTCACATTAGATTAACTGGAGCGTCAGGTAACGACAGGTGTTCACAGGTAAAACAGTAAAAACAGCTACATCACCTTCAGACGGAGAAAACAAACTGCGCCACGATGATCGGTGAAAACGAAACTAAACTTTAAACAGGAATTGGAGGAGGGAGGGAGGGGTCAGAAACATGAAGTGAAACATAATCAGAAAAGTTCAGATGTGGTTTGACTTTGTTTAAAGACACAAACATTTAGAAACATCTAAACTCAGAGTTCAGCAGCTTCAGTGAACAGTCCTGATCTAATATCTCTGACTGTGATGAGGAGGTGTCGCCCTCTGGTGGTGAACAGGTAAACTGCATGATGTCAGTCTCATGAACACAGGTGACATCAAGTGTTTAGAAAAGATAAAAAGACTAAATGTTGTTGTTAGAATTGGACTAATGACTGCTGTTAACCACACTGAGACCAACACTGATGTCTTCAATACAAACTGGACTGTTAAAGACACAGAGACTCACAGAGAAACTCTCCTCATCACTGCCCTCCAGTGGTCACTGTCAGGAACTACAACTCTCCACATACAGCACTGACAATAATACTGAGATTCACACTGACATTATGACACATTCACTGCATTATTTTAGCTCTAATGTTCATCAGTCTGATCATGACTCTCTATATGTGAACACACATATTATTAAACTGCTATAAATACTGATGTCAATACTGATATTGATCTTTGGAAACTGACTGATGGAGGAATCATCAGAGTATTTACTGCCCTCCAGTGGTCACACTGAGTCACTACAACACTACATTACACTGATCTGTGTCCAACAGGATTCACACTGATCATCACGATCAATATGTTCTGATCAGTATTGATGACGTCATGGTGACAGCTGCTGCACTGTAAAAAATGACAGGAAAGGATGGGCTGTTAAAAAAAACAACCAATGTGACTATCAGGAGATACACTGTAAAAAAAATATAAAAAAATTGACACTAAGAACATCACCTGTAAGATAAACCAGGATGGTCCAGGTGGTACACTGTAAAAAGACAAAACAATCTTACTTTGAAAAACAAAAACACAACCAGAGGATGCACTGTAAAAATGTTCAGAAGGGAAAAACTGTGAAAATAAAGAGGGTAGAGACCAGGGTATACACTGTAAAAAATGTGAGGAGGTGACATGAAGATGCACTGTTAAAAACACAACCAAGGCGACCGTGGATAGCCAGTCCCTGGACAGATCACCAGTCCATTACAGGGATGACATACAGAGACAAACAACCATTCACACTGACATTCACACATACAGACAATCTAGAGTTACCACTTAACCAACAGTGCTAACGACCACACCACTGTGTCGCCCCATTAATTATGTTACAAACACAAAAAACTATAGTAATGGTGGGTTTTATTTCAAAGGCACTCATATAAACAAATTAAGTGATGCTTTAAAACACACTGCATGTATGATTTAACAGAATAATAAAACTCATCCTCAGTTACAGCAGTATATTAGATATTTTCTGTACATCATCAGTAAGATGCTTAATAAGCTGATTAAATAATTAGGAAATCTGTGACATTCAGATCTGCTGACCATTCCAATGGACAGATTTTGATTGAAAAAATCAATAAAGGCTATATATCTTTCCAACGATATTTTGACATGTATAAGTAATATAACAGCTCACATTTAAATACAATTTAAACACAATGTTCTTTAACAATACGATTAATTCCATGTTTGCTGAAAAAGGGGGTGTGTCTGTACTGCTGTCCACTTTAGATGATGTGGGACACTGTGATTGGCTATTAAACATGGTGGAGTCAGAAGACAGAAATCATAGATCTCAACATCCTAGAAAAGTTATGTTCATTGGAACGGAACATCAACAGAAGTTTTATCCTGTAATAATCATAGCATATATTTTTAAAGAACTGTAAGAGGAAGAAGTTTATAAGGAGTCATTTAGAAGAGTTTTAAAATTAAACTGATTTAATACATTAATCTGAAATTGTGACAGAGACAGACATAAACAGACTGAACTATCAGACTCTGCTACACTGAACACAGAGACACTGAGGAACCAGAGCTGGACTTGAACCAGAACCCAAACCCAGGATACAGAGGTTCAGTGAATGTGGTGTTGAAGGTGTGGAGGTGGATCAGAGAGTCAGAGGAGACTCTGTAGAAGGACAGAGAGCCAGCAGGACAGTCCACATACACTGCTACTCTGTTAGAGACAGAGGAGGTGGAGGAGGAGGAGGAGGAGGAGGAGGAGGAGGAAGAGGAGGAGGAGGAGGAGGAGATATTTGTTCTTTTGTTATTGTGACAGAAACAGTAACCACCATCAGAACAGGTAAGATTCCAGGACTGATCATTGAATCCAAACACACAGTCCTCACTGTCTCCTTTCCTTCTGATTCCTCTGTAACTCACTGATACATCAACCCTTCCTCTCCACTCGACCTCCCAGTAACAGCGACCAGTCAGACCAGTTCTACACAGCAGCTGAAGACACTGATCAAATCTGTCTGGATGATCAGGATATGACTGATCCTCCTCCACACGTATCATCTTCCTGTTGTTGTCAGACAGTTTGATCTTTGTGTTCACTGTGTTTGTGTCAAATGTGAGTTGACAGGAATCTGATGGAGAGAACAAGACACAATACAGCTGCAGTTATTGATGGATGATCTGATCATTGATTGACAGTTTGATGATGACTCATGACATCAGTGATGTGACAGTTTGAAGCTGCTTTGTTTTCAGGAATCACATTAAAAACACACTTACACTTCCTCAGACCTGGTCTCAACCATCGAACTCCATCAGGCTCCACCCTGAAAGGAGGAGGGGGGTCAGACCAGCACATTCTCTTTCAGCATGCTAACATGGACATTACATGGCTCTCATACACAGACTGTTGGATTATTCTCTTGTTGTTGTTGAAGTCAAAGCTCTTGTGTAGAGATCTGTCATCAGCTGTGACAGAGAAAATGTTTCCAGCTCTTCCTCCTCTATCAGACATTGTCTGTGGCTGCAGCAGGCCTCTCCATACCTGAGAGTGTCCAGTCTCCAGTCTGGATCCTCCAGTCCAGCAGACAGCAGCTTCACTCCTGAGTCTCCTGGATGATTGTAGCTCAGGTCCAGCTCTCTCAGATGGGAGGGGTTGGATCTCAGAGCTGAGACCAGAGAAGCACAGCCTTCCTCTGTGATCAGACAGCCTGACAGACTGAAAACACACAACACACAGGAACCCTCTGTCAACACTTGCTGCTCTGTTTGTTTGTTGTTTCACTTTGGTTCAGCTTCAATGTGTTTGAGTCAAATCTATGAAAATATCTTCAACATCATCAGTGGAATTAAATCATTCAACAACTAAAGAAAAACCAGAGAAAAAGATGAAAACTCCTGATGGAAAGTAATTCTCTGAGTCTCGAAAGTCCTGTTGAACTTTAGTAAAATGTTCTTTACACAATCCTACACAGGTTAACTGTTTATCCACTGATGTAGATCAGATTTTAAATGATCATCAGTTAAACAGGTTGATGAATCCTGACCTGAGAGTCTCCAGTGAACAGTGTGGACTCTTCAGTCCAACAGACAGAGTCTTCAGTCCTGAATCCTTCAGGTCGTTGTTACTCAGGTCCAGATCTCTCAGACTAGAGGACTGGGAGCTGAGAACTGAGGACAGAGCTTCACAGCTTCTCTCTGAGAGGTTACAGCCACTCAGTCTGAAGAGATGATGATAAGGAATTAAAGAAGAAAGGAATTTATTTTCTCTCCTGTTGAAAAGACAGCAGTGTCTTTATATAACGATGAATGAATCCAACTATCTATATACTTACTGAGCTTTGTTAGAGGCTTTGACCACTGGCAGCAGCCTCAGAAGAGCCTCCTCTGAAGCAGAGTATTTCTTCAGGTCAAACACGTCCAGATCTTTTTCTGATGACAGTAAGATGAAGACCAGAGCTGACCATTGAGCAGGAGACAGTTTGTCTGTGGAGAGACGTCCTGAACTCAGGGACTGTTGGATCTCCTCCACTAGAGAACGATCATTCAGTTCATTCAGACAGTGGAACAGGTTGATGCTTTTCTCTGCAGAGGGAGTCTCTTCAACCTTCTTCTTGATGTACTGGACTGTTTCCTGATTGGTCTCTGAACCACTTCCTGTCTGAGTCAGCAGACCTCGTAGGAGAATCTGATTGGTCTGCAGTGAAAGACCCAGGAGGAAGCGGAGGAACAGGTCCAGGTGTCCATTTGGACTCTGTAAGGCCTTGTTCACAGCTCTCTGGTAGAACTGTGTCTCTGCAGAGTCATCTTTTCTTGTTTCAGACTTCTGGGAGGTTGGTTGTTCTTCTGACAGCAGATTGACTCCAGAGTTGATGAAGGTCAGATGGACATGAAGAGCAGCCAGAAACTCCTGAACACTCAGATGGACGAAGCAGAACACCTTGTCCTGGTACAGTCCTCTCTCCTCTATAAAGATCTGTGTGAACACTCCTGAGTACACTGAGGCTGCTCTGATATCGATGCCACACTCTGTCAGGTCTGATTCATAGAAGATCAGGTTTCCTTTCTGCAGCTGATCAAAAGCCAGTTTTCCCAGAGACTCAATCATCTTCCTGGTCTCTGGACTCCAGAGTGGATCTGTCCCAGATCCTCCATCATACTTGATGTTCTTCAGTTTGGTCTGAATCACCAGGAAGTGGATGTACATCTGAGTCAGGGTCTTGGGCAGCTCTCCTCCCTCTCTGGTTTTCAACACATCCTCCAGAACTGTAGCAGTGATCCAGCAGAAGACTGGGATGTGGCACATGATGTGGAGGCTTCGTGAGGTCTTGATGTGGGAGATGATCCTGCTGGCCTGCTTCTTCAATCTGAACCTCTTCCTGAAGTACTCCTCCTTCTGTGGGTCAGTGAACCCTCTGACCTCTGTCACCATGTCAACACACTCAGGAGGGATCTGATTGGCTGCTGCAGGTCGTGTGGTTATCCAGAGGCGAGCAGAGGGAAGCAGTTTCCCCCTGATGAGGTTTGTCAGCAGCACGTCCACTGAGGTGGACTCTGTAACATCAGTCAGGATCTCAGTGTTGTGGAAGTCCAGAGGAAGTCGACACTCATCCAGACCGTCAAAGATGAACACAACCTGGAACTCTTCAAACCTGCAGATTCCTGCTTCTTTGGTTTCAGTAAAGAAGTGATGAACAAGTTCCACCAAGCTCAACTTTTTCTCTTTCAGCACATTCAGCTCTCTGAAAGTGAATGGAAATGTGAAGTGTATGTCCTGGTTGGCTTTGTCTTCAGCCCAGTCCAGAGTGAACTTCTGTGTTAAGACTGTTTTCCCAATGCCAGCCACTCCCTTTGTCATCACTGTTCTGATTGGTTCATCTCTTCCAGGTGAGGCTTTAAAGATGTCTTCTTGTCTGATGGTTGTTTCTGGTCTGTCTGGTTTCCTGGATGTTGTTTCCATCTGTCTGACCTCATGTTCATCATTGACCTCTCCAGTCCCTCCCTCTGTGATGTAGAGCTCTGTGTAGATCTGATTCAGAAGGGTTGGGTTTCCTGATTTAGAGATCCCCTCAAACAAACACTGGAACTTCTTCTTCAGGTTAGATTTAAGGTTGTGCTGGCACATAGCAGGAGATCCTGAAAGAACACAGAAACTTGTTTTCTTAAAGTAGCTATATCTAACTTTTTTAACCACAAGAAGGTCAAGTGAGTTTCAAAACAAATTCTGTGTTAGCTACTACTTAGTGCCCCTGCTCCCTAACTAATGCACATATAAACATATTTCCCTCCATGTGTTGAGACATCAGTAAACGTCTCATTTCTCCATCATGTTAAATCTTTAGAGAAATTCTCTTACTGCTCTGCAGACAGTCAGCCAGCTCCTCCTGCTTCATTCTCCTCAGGAAGTTCAGTGTGATCTTCAGAAACTCCTCTCTGCTGCTCCTCCTCTGCTCTTCATCCTCACCGTCCAACACCTCCTCATCCTCCCTCTGACTCTCTAAGCATTCTGGGTAATCTGGACTCAGAACCTTCTGCATCTTCTTCAGCTCCTTCTTCACAAAAGTGACGATGTTCTCCTCCAGCAGCTGGAACAGAAAACTATATGAATGACTCCATCAAACTAAAATCATGGAGCCAAACATCAGATCCATGTTGGACACACTGACAATCCACTGGTCTAAAAAGTGCAGCATGGAGATTATTGTCAACACAACAGATGTAAAAGTAGTTGTTGTCCATGTACAGACCATAAATATGGAGTCCAGGTGTGTTTGATGCTGCTGGGCAGACTGACCACTGGGAACCTCTGAGCTCTCCTGGTCCACTCTGTGGAGGAATCATGAAGAATTAGCTCACATTATGTCTGTCCACACAGAGACAGACACAAGCTAAAGGTCCATCAAGTCATGTTTGGATGTGAAGAGTGAATCAGACGACTCCCTGTAGTGGTAAAGGTTTACTAGTCCTGCTGATCCCACTGAGAATCAACATAAACTGTTTCTGTCTTTCATGTCAACGACTGAGGTGGACACTATGAATGTCTTCCAGGAGAGACTGTCTGAACATGGGAGGAGTTATCTCCATATTTAAACCACATCACGTCTCCCCCCTCTCTATGACGGCCGGAGTTTTACCTCCACCTTCCAGTGTGGACGTTCACAACAGATAGAAACACTTTGATTTCAGACGTGGTCCAACAACACGTCGTACAAACTAGTTCTTTTCTAGAATAACCTGAGTCTTACTGTCAGTTACAGCTTACATCTGATCAGCTGATGGACGTCGCCCTTTAAAATTAATTTCCCAGTCCTTCGACTCGTCGCTCTTTAAAGACAGACAGCTGGGTCCAGGAGAGTCTGGTCTCTGCTGCTGGATCCTGAAACAAAAACAGAACTGATGAATCTGCATGTTGGATAAAAACTGATGAAAAATATTTAGATTTGAAATATTTACAAACTTATAATGTGAAATGCTTCCTTCAGTTCTTACCTATCATCAGTAGATTGTTGGAAATTAAGAGGAGGAGTAATTGACCGGTTGCTTTTCATGGACACACAGCTGGGTCCAGGTCCAGGTCCAGGTCCAGGTTCAGGTCCAGGTCCAGTGGAGTGTGGTATCTGCTGCTCTGGGCTTGAACACAACACACACAGAGCAGTGAGTGTGAATCATGATGGTGCAGTGATGTGAGTGCTGAGCTCTGACATGGAGAAGAGTCATGGACAGTTAGAGATCCTCATCTCACCTCTGAGCTTTGGTCTGGCTCTCATGTTCCCCACACAGAGTGGTTTTAGAGGGAGGGACTCCCTTCTCTCTGTCCTCATCACTCATGCTGAGAAAACACAAAACACTAATCATTCATCTGCTCATCAACTCCAATCATTTCTCCTGGAGAAATCTCAGCTGCTCCTCCACTGATCTTCTTCTTTCCTCTTTCATATCAGTGTCAGTTGAATGCAGTCAGACAGCAGTGAGGCAGAGGAAGCTGCCATCAGCTGCTCTACTTCTACTATCAGTCCACTAGATGGAGTCATGGAGCTGCAGTCAACAGCAGCTCAGCACTAAATCAGTGCTCCTTGTTTTTGTTTTTTTTTTATCATGTGTGATCTCAGCAGATAAAAGTCCAAACTTGGAAAACAAAAGTGGAACAGAAAAGTGTGAAGCTGCTGCTGTTTAAGATGGAAACTGAATCAAATGTGAAGCAAAGCATTGGATTCTAAAAATAGACTGTAGTGGTAGTTTCAGAGCAGCAATAAATATAAACCACCACTAGATGGAGCTGATTAACATTCATCAGTGACTCAAACATTTTCAGTGATCTGACTTTTAGACTGGTCACAGTTTAACACAAATGAAAAACTGAAGCAGGTGAGATATGACTGAAATGAACAGACATCCATCTTTACTGATCTAAAGTTTCTAAGCTGATGTTTCTGTTTGAGACGACGACTGTTTCAAACCAAAGAAACCTCATCACCTATAAAACATTCAGAATAAACCAGTTCCTGCAGCTAGAACCAGAGAAAACCACGTCTCTTTAATGAGGAGAAATCAAACCAATCAACAGATTCACTTACTCAACTTTTCTCCTGAACTTCATCACTCTCTCATTTTAATCAGATCAATGTTCCTCATAAAAATATGCAGTCTGACTGGTCGGACTGAGTCTCAGTCAGACTGAAGTTCAAATGCTGAAGTTTGATAAAGACATTAAACCTCCTCATGAGTCTCAGTGTGAACTCACCAACACTCTGCTGCTGTTTGAGTCTTTTCATTATTATTGATTATTGATCAGCTGAGCTCTAATGGATCTAATATCTCCATTAACTGTGAAGGACTTTGACTCTTCGTTGATGATGATGGAATAAGAAGCAAACCACTGCACCAAACATCATCCAGACAGAAACAAAGACTGAAGTCACTAAAGACAAACTGAAAGGATCAAACAGAGAAACTTACACTTGATTCAAACTCCAAAGAGCTGAAGAAGAAAACTCTCCACTCCACACCTGCAGAGAAAAGATGTGACACAGGTGAGCTGTTACCTGGACTGACTCAGACTCCACCTGTGATAGGTAGGAGGACAGGAGGGAGGGGCTGGAACAGGAGTTTCTTCCTCTATGGTTGGTTGGCAGTGTTGACAGTTCTGGGTGTGTCACTGAGCTCTGCAGGAGGAACAACTTAATACATCATATTCTTGGATATAGACCTGTAACATGAAGACCTGCTGTTGTAAACAGGTGGTGGTTTTCATTTTGGCTAAAGAAAAATTTAACTGAAAACATAACAGCCCTTCAATCTGACAATCTCTGATCCAAGGTTTTCCTCTCAGTGTTGTATCTTCTATGTTTTAGGAAAACATGTTGGAGCCTCAATCTGATTCATTTCACAATGTCTATTAACGTTTACTTTTCTTTAAGACTGACTTTACCTCAGAATCTGTTCTTTCATTTCCTTCCAGCCCTGCAAGGAATCCAGTAAGACCTGATCCACAGTTCCTCCCCCCAACCACATCTCATCACTAAGGTCAGACCTGATCTGTCACTTAAATGCATCTCTTACACCTGCATGACTCAGTGTTTGTACTGAACATATCTCTGTTGGAATCAGTGTGTCAGCCAGACCATTTCCCACAACGACAGCTATACCCTCAATCATCAACAGAGGGCGTACACCCATCCTAAGCTCAGCCTTCACTAAATCACAGTCCAGTGTCTTTACAGTGGAACTGTGAACACCTGCAGAGCCAAACCAAAACATTCAGCTTTCCAGTTCCTCTTTTCCTTAATAATTACACACATCATTATCAGACTGTCCCCCTGACCACTTTAACACCAGCAACAGGACTCAAAGGTAACTTTGTTAGTTAAGACATATTCCTCTGTGAGAACAGCAGCCTCAGCAGCAGCAGCTTTGACTTTACACTCGTTAATGTAGGTGGCAACATTATCAGCAGAGAATCTTTAAACTGCTCCAAGTGTTTAGAAAAGATAAAAAGACTAAATGTTGTTGTTAGAATTGGACTAATGACTGCTGTTAACCACACTGAGACCAACACTGATGTCTTCAATACAAACTGGACTGTTAAAGACACAGAGACTCACAGAGAAACTCTCCTCATCACTGCCCTCCAGTGGTCACTGTCAGGAACTACAACTCTCCACATACAGCACTGACAATAATACTGAGATTCACACTGACATTATGACACATTCACTGCATTATTTTAGCTCTAATGTTCATCAGTCTGATCATGACTCTCTATATGTAAGATTACAGATTAATGGAACCACATTAAAGTGATGTAAAGACCAGTCACATTTATTTAGACCTTTAGTGTCTCCTGCACTAAAACACAAACACACCAAGCAAAAACGACTGAAAATGAAACAAGACCAAAAGATGACAGAGGAAGCTACTGCGCCAGGTGAGGCTCATGATCTCTAATCAGCACCTGCAACAGCAGAGAAACACGGGGACACCTGGTGGCAGGTGGAGGGACTGTTTCACCATCACAGTTTATATCAATAACATCAGAGCAGCTGCAGCCTCCACTTCTCACAATGTGTCATTAAAATGTCTTTGAGTTTTGCTTCATCATGCCATTACCTCCTTCCTGAACACAGCAGTGTGTGTGTGTGTGTGTGTGTGTGTGTGTGTGTGTGTGTGTGTGTGTAATGGATTGAATGGAGGTTCAAGGCTGTCAGAGTGGTCTAATGGGTTTATATTTACCTGCCTCCCTCCAGATGCTCCTCAGTCTGTTCCATTAGAGCAACAAATAAACAACTCTTCAGAGGAAATGACTTTACTACGACTGACTGACGAGAGCAGGAAACATTTCATATAATCTCTTCATTCAAAGGTTTAACATTGTTCATATTAGAAAACTAAGATTATTATTATTCTGCTGCTGCACTCTGACTTCACCTTAACCTTCGACCTCTGACCTTTGAAAATCTAATCAGTTCATCCTTGAGTCCAAGTAAATGTTCCAGTTTTACTGAGCTGTATACAGAAAGCTCTAAAGTCAGGCTCCTCATCGACATAAAGTCTTGGAGATGTGGAGCCTTAAAGAAAACTTAGTATAGAGCTTCTAAGAAAAGAGCCCAAAGAGCTTCAAGAGAGTGAAAACTTGTAGGTATAGATGCAGAGCCTCAAAGAAAAGTGGATGATGTACCTTAAAGACATTTTGTTGGTGGAAGTAGAGCATTAAAGAGAACATATTTCTGTACTTAGAGCTCTAAACACAGGCTCCTAATGGACTTAAAGCTTCTAGGAAAACTCAGTAGATGTAGAGTTCTATGTGGACGTCAAGTTCTTACTGACCATGAACACTTATAATAATAACTTCCAGGTGGAAATGCACCATAAAAGAAAACTTCAACGTGGATGTAGAGCTTTAAGAAGAGACTCCTGATGGATGTAGAACCTTAAAGAGTCTTGCTCCTGGTGGATGCAGAGCTCTAAATAAAATGTCTTAATGGACACAGAGCCTTAAAACTTCATAGTGGACAAAGCTTCAGGTGGAGCGAAGCCTTAAAGACGTTCCAGGTGGAGCCTCGGCCCGTTAAATGAGATAAACCCTGTGTAGATTCAGCGTTGGTCACACTGAGCGTCCAGACAAAGGGACGACGCTGCAGCAGGTGCGTCCAGGTGTAATCGTAAACCCTGGACCCACAGGTTTGAATCCCATCTTCCCTCCGGTGATGACATGTCAGCTCGGTGTTAATCTGCCAAATCTGCCGTCTGACATTTAACACAGCAGCAGCTGAATGTCACCTTCATCCTGGGAAAACCTTCAGTTCAGCTTCTTCACTTTGGTGTTTTGGTTTTATTTTTATTTGTTTTGAAGGTTTGAGCTCATTTGTTCATCCAGTCAGATTCTGTAGTGAAGAAAACCTGAAACACAACAGATAAACCACCACATAACAAATACACAGTCAATCACTGTAAAAGTCCAGTTTGTGGAGGTTTCACTGAGAGAAACCATGAGTCTGTGTGGGAGGAGGAGGAGGAGGAGGATCTTCATTGATTGTCCATTTTCATTGTTTACAAGCATGAATGAATGTTGGTGATGACGTTGTTTTATCTGTGTGTGTGTGTGTGTGTGTGTGTGTGTGTGTGTCCTTGGCCGACAGAATATAAAAGTCGGCCGAACGGTCAGAACGACAAAAGAGGAACGACAGAAACCTCCGTCTGACGACCACCAGCAATAAGAGACAGAAGAAGAAGAAGAAGAGAGGCAGGACAGAGGGTGAGAACATTCATTATCATTTATATTTAACTAAATTATCTCTCAGGAAATGTTAGTGAACAAACTGAAAACAGTTTGAAATGATAAATTTAAATCTCCACAGCAACTGTGCAAAGAAATAAGAACTAAGTTAGGATATGTTAGAGCTAAAACTCAGAGCTGTATATGTTATATACATGATTATACATATAAAAATAATAACTTGTGTAATAAATAATTATATATGTACAAATATATATGTGAAAAATAATAATAATGAGTAAAATTAAAAGTGTAAGAAATTAAGACGGTCAAGATAAAATATAGCAAATCAATTATAATATATATAATAGAGTTATAACAATACTGTGATAAATACCAATTACAGTTATAGAGTATATAAGACACATATATATACCGGACAGAATAATGTTTATGATATTGTTTCTCCACATAAATATGCAGTAAAATAGTGTAAGATTAAATAAAATACATTAAATAAATATAATAACTGTTACTTCATGTGATGTGTGTCCTTGTCTGTGATTGGCCGACAGGAGAATGTGTCCTGTGTGGCTATTGGTGGCTGTGGTGGTTGTGGGCGGGGCCAGAGGAGCTGTCAGTCAGTGCTGGGAGCATCCGAGCTGCCAGGAGCTGAACTCTGAGAGCAGCATGATGGTAACACAACAGAGACACAAAACACACACTGAATACACACAACACATATATACATCAAACACACACAGAATACACTCTAATCAGAGGTGACAGTAGAATCCAAATGAATCTGATTTTTGAGTTTGACTCTGCTCTTTCTTGGATTAATTTACTGTTTTTTATTTGTATCAATCCTTTTATTGTTATTTATTATTTATAGTTTTGTCAATGAATCCATGTAAATAAAGTTAAAACACAGACCCTGTGACACGGTGTCAGCAGGGCCGGGTTAACGAACTGTGGGGCCCCGGGGCAAACATTTAAAAATGGCCCCCCTCCTGTTTCTCACCTCTCCTCCTCCTCCTCCTCCTCCTCCTCCTCCTGCAGGAGTGCATCCAGCTCTGTCACTCTGACCTCACCGCCGAGACCCCCGTCGTCCCCGGCAACGCCCACCTCCAGCCTCCCCCTCTGTCAGACCCCTCCTCCTCCTCCTCCTCCTCCCCGCAGGCCAAGCGCTCCTACTCCATGGAGCACTTCCGCTGGGGGAAGCCCGTCGGTCGCAAGCGCCGCCCGGTCAAAGTCTACACCTCCAACGGCGTGGAGGAGGAGTCGGCCGAGGTTTTCCCCGGAGAGATGAGGCGGCGGGAGCTGGCCAATGAGATACTGGCAGCAGCAGCAGCAGCAGCAGCAGAGGAGGAGGAGAAGGCGCAGGAGGTGATGGAGGAGCAGCAGCAGCTCCTGGGCGGCGTCCAGGAGAAGAAAGACGGCTCGTACAAGATGAACCACTTCCGATGGGGCGGCCCGCCGGCGGCCAGCAAACGGTACGGAGGCTTCATGAAGAGCTGGGACGAACGCAGCCAGAGGCCTCTGCTCACACTGTTCAAGACCGTCATCAACAAAGATGAACAGCAGCAGAAGTGAGGAGGAGGAGGAGGAGGAGGCAGCAGACAGAGGAGCTCTGAATCTGCTGTTTGTACCTGATCCTGAATGACTGGAAGAGAGAGTGAGAAAGGTGTTTTGATATTTATTGATTCATGTAAATAAATGTAAATTCTATGAAAACATAAAGAGATATTTGCAAGCAACCCGTCTGTCTGTTTTCTACGGCTACACAACACACACCACTCAGGTTTTACCAGCAGCTGAGTCCTCAGAGCTCTCTCCTCTCCACAACAAACACACCTGATCATTCAAACAGCTTCATGGGAAAATCAGTGTTTCTCTGATGAGGTTTGGTGGAGCTGAGCTGCTGCTGCTAACGTTAGCTCAGCTAGTTTCTCTGATAACTTCAGATCCAGACGACTGACGACTGAAATACAGTGATGATTATCTAACTGAATAAACTCAGAGCTGTACAACATGTGAACACATCATTAATCAATCAATCAATGGATCCATAAACTGAGACGTTTCTATCAGGATTTTATTAGAGCAGAAAGTCACATTTAACAGGAATCATCATTTAAACACAAACATGGAGCTAACAATAAAATCCTCATGTTACATATATTCATTTAATACTGACGTGACCTCCTTGTCTCCTTCCCTACCTCCTTGTCTCCTCTCCTAACTCGTCACATTTCTAAGCACAGAAAGTGTCTAATAGACGCACAGGTCGGGAAACTTCATCTCGTAGAGCGGCGTGGAGCGAGGCGGCGAGTGTCCGGACGGAGACGGAGGAGGACGAATGATCAGATCGAAGACCTGATCCAGTTTGGACTGAAGCAGGGACGTCTGAGGAGAGAGAGAGAGACAGAGTCCATCAGCGTCTTCAGCGACTGAGGACATGGACGAGGTCGGATGCAGAATAAGCGTCTCACCCGGGATCCACAGTGAGCGGCGATCTCCTCGAACGGAGCCGTCTGAAACCTCTCCACCACCTCCATCCTCCTCCTCCTCTCCTCCTCCTCCACACCCCCTCTGTCCTCTGACACAAACACACAAGGAAACCAGGAAGTGAGTTAGCGTGTTAGCATGTTAGCTCAAGACATTTTCAGGCTTTGTTCTCTTACCGATGGCGTTCTTCAGCGTCTCAAAGGTGATCTGCTCCGTCTGAGGTTTCTGCAGAGAGACAGAGACGTCACCATCACACAGAGAGACAGACAGACAGAGAGACAGACAGACAGACAGAGAGACAGACAGACAGGTACCTGGTGTGTATCAGGACAGTACTGAGGGTCCATGTCCATCTGCAGGGACACGGTGTCTCCGATGCTCTTCCTCTTTGACAGTCGATCTTCATCTGTAACAAACAGCATCATCTTCAGCTCAGAGGAGGACATGGAGTCGTCTGTTGTTGTTGTTGTTTACCTGTTCTCTGAGTGTGAGTGTGTGTTTACCTGTCAGCTGAGGCGTGTACGGCGTGTTGAAGCGCTCGGCGTGTGCGCTGTAGCTGCTTCCTGTCAGAGCCTCGCAGATCTTTGATTGGACGAACAGGAGGGACTGGTCCACCTTCAGCTCGCCTTCAGGCAGCCTGACACACAACAACCTTTAAAACTTTGAGTCTGACTCTGATCTTTCTTAAAGGACATTTAGTGTAATACAGTGTTACTCGCAGCCATGGGTTATATATCAGAGGATATCAGAGGTGATTCCAGCAGTTCAAGCCTCTGACTCTCAGGTGTTCAGGGAGCAGGGCTCTGCACAGGTGAGGTGTTTACCTGGGTTCGTCACAGAGGACGTCTTCAGGCAGCAGGTGTGGAGCGTCCTGACGCCGACTCTCTACGACCTGCAGACACACACCTTCGTTCCTTCACACACATGTATTTGATTTGAAGTGCAGCAGAGTTCAAGTGTTCCCTGTGCTCACCTGTGCGACGTGCTGCTGCAGCGGTGGCGGCGGGCCGAGCTGGGACAGCAGGTGGAGGAAGGCGGCGCAGACGGCGTGAACGCCGCAGCGGTTAAACACCGACAGACTCTCCTGAGCGGACGACGCCAGCTCCTGAGTGGCCAATCACAGAGCAGAGGGTCAGCGATGTCACGTGATGGTCATCAGTGTAACAGAAGCTCTGCTCACCTGCAGGGCCAGCACCAGCCGGATCAGGTCCACCACCACCTCCTCGCTGGCCAGCTCCACGGTCAGGACGGCCAGCAGGGTGAAGAGAGCCTGGTAGTGGGCCGGCCCGCTGCTCTCCTCCCGGCAGGTGAGGTAGACGTGTCTGTAGAGACGCTGAGCGTGCTGCACACAGAACACTGACGTCACCTTTAAGCTCTCACTGACTTTCTTGTCTTTAAATGGTCTTTGTCTCTGCTCTCTGACCTTCCTCATGAACAGGTTGTCCTGTCGGGAGCATCCGTCCTCCTTCAGCTCCAACGCTGACACGTCGAACGCCGTCAGACTCCTGAGGAGACACAGAGTTTAAATCAGGTCAGCGTGCAGTAACACCACCCTGCCACCAGGCGGTGCCAGTCCCCCTCATCGCTCTCTGATTGGCCGGTGCTGGTGTGACCTGGCTGCGTTGAGCCTGGCGGCGTTGTGGCGCCGGTCGATGAGCGAGGTGAGGATGGAGAGGACCAGCAGGCGGATCTCGGGCTCCTCCATCAGAGTGAAGGAGAGCAGCGGCTCCAGGAAGGAGGAGGGCAGCGCCGTCAGCAGGTTACTGCTCTCGTAACGCTCCGACACCTGACGCCACAGTTTGAGAGGAAACACACACTTTCAGTCGTTTAGATCCACACACACACTCTGCTTTACTGTTCACTTGTAAAGATAAATATAAAATAATACATTTACTTAAAATATTAAGTGAAGATTTTAGTTCAGATGAAAACAGTTAAGTAAAATCACACTTAAAATGTACTTAAGTGCTTAAATACACTGAAGCACAGTGACTTAAAATGTTCATAAATGTTGAGTGACATTAAAAAGTTATATTTTTGTTAAGTACAGATGAGGTATTAGGTTAGAGGATATTTAAAGTTGAGAATATTAAGGTCTATGATCAGCATCAGTACAGCTATAAGCTCTGGTCATGCAGTCAGCCTCAGTGTGGAGTGATGAACGTCACCTGTGGGCTGAGCTCACCTGGAGGAGAGACTTGAGCAGCATCACCTGGATCATCCTGCTGCCTTCAAACCTGGAAACAGACACAGGTCAGAGCAGCTTTAAACTTTAAGCTTCATCATTTCCAGTTTAAACATTTCAAACAAGTACAGTCAGTTACCCGGCGTTGGGTGACCCCAGGGCGGGGTAGATCCCAGGCACAGGGATCTTCCCCATGATGAACAGCATGACCTCTGACCTCTGGTAGACAGGAAGTGTGTTGGCGAAGGATCCTGGACGACACGAGGACACAGCTTCAGATGAGGCGACCGCCTTAAGAACCGTTCGTTAACAGCGAAACACCAACTCACCGATGGTCTTGATGACGGCGTCCTGCAGAGTCTTCTCCTCCGTCGACGTGGTTTTGTGTTTTCCTGCGTTGTCATAGTAACCGGTCAGCTGGTAGTCGACACTCTGCCTGAGCTGCCGCAGTAACGTGTTGAAGACTTCGAGGACGGTGGGACCTGACGGGATCATTCAAACACACTGAGCACTGGAGGTAGCAGTACACTTAAAGTACACACAGAGGATAGAAGTACTGCAGTACAGACGCCTTGCACCGACCTACAGACCCCGTAGCTTCTATAACAGCAGCCTCAGACAGGACCTCCATGATCCCGGCTCTGACTGAAGCTGGACTCCGGCTGTTGGCGTCCAGGTGACCCAGCAGCTGCTGGATCACCAGGTGGGAATGTTGGGACTGAGGAGGAGACGGGGAACAAAGGTACGACACAGCTGAGTACAGCTTCAGAAAAACAACTTCAAACACAGGGTAGTACAGTTCAGAGTACTGCAGAGTACTGCAGAGTACTGCAGAGTATGACTGTGTACAACTGAGTTACAGTTAAAGTGGAGCAGCACAGTTATCTAACAACTTAAAATGTATTTTAAAATTCAACTTCAGTTAAATGCAAGTAAATGTTAAATTAAATACATTAAGTACATTATACAGTTGAGTAAAATGTAGTACTTAAACTGTAACTAACTATTCAATTCAGGTACTTTATTTAAAAATGTTAAGACAAGTTAAAAAGTTTGAATGTTTTCATGCAGAAAAGTAAAGTTACAAATATATGTCTACAGAAACACTATCATGTACTTTAAATGTATATAAGTTCAACATACATTTACTGAAAAGGTATGGAAATGTTAAGGTTAAAAGTACAGTAAAGTAAAATTAAGAAAATTACATTTAGATACATTTAAGTGATGGCAGGATTACAGTAGTACTACATGTAGTAATAGTACTAACCTGGATAGAGTACATGATGATCTGAAAACATCGAACAGCAAAACTCCGTCCTTCCCAAAGACTGTGACTGTCCAGGTGCCTGAAATACACACAGAGAGTACTGTGTACTACTACTACTACTGCTACTACTGCTACTACTGCCAATACACCTGTGGCTACTATTTCTATAACTACTGCTGCTGCTGCTATGACCAGCGCTCAGGCTTCTCCATCAGCTGCTGCTGCTACTGCCACTCCCACAGTGCTGAGTGAGTCTTACATGAGCACAGGTCTGATGGCGTTGGTAATGTGTCCGTAGGCAGCTCGGCCCAGCAGCTCCCGGAAACACACCTCGGTCTGCTCTGCTGGAGACTCACTGCAAACACACACAGCAGAGGAATAATGGCAGCTGAGGTTGTGATGTATTAATGTTTTATTTGCTGATAAACACCTGTTGTTTGTGTTTACCTGTTGGCTTGTGTGTGCTGCTGCAGGTTGACCAGCAGGGCGGGGACAATCTGCTCCATGTGACGAGGCTCCCAGATGTTCACCTGGAGCTCGTCGTCCACCGTCTTCCTGACCACGCCCTGCAGACCGCGGATCCCCGACACACGGATCCTGAACGTACAGCTCAGGTTAGCCACAGGTGCTAAAGACGTGCTAAAACAACAGGAAGGTGTAGAAGAGCGGACTGACTTGTTCTGGATGTCGGCGTCTTCGTGCTCGGAGTGGCACATCTCACTGAAGCGAGACACGAAGAAGTCGTAGCTGCGATGGTACGACGGCGTGTCCTCCTCGATGTTCGCAAACTTCACAAACTGTTGACAAAACAAAGGACAGAGGCTGTTAACGTGACACAACGCTCGACATGTGCACAGAGGGAGCAGAGATAAACCTGCTGTGATAATCCCTGCCTGTGCAAATATACTGTACATCTTACAAGAGGATATCAAGGCTTAAAGATTACATAAATATGATCCCTCTGTCCCAGCTGTGTTAATGCTGAGCTCATTCACAGCTGCCTCTGCTGAGTTTTCATGTGTCTTTAGAGAATAACATCTAGTCTCTGAGTTAAAACATAATATTTGTTGTGTTTTATTTATAACAGTGCTGCCTCTGTGGGCTCTTCATATTCTGTGTAGACGTTCTAGAGGTCACTGAGGAGGTTCTCAGGATCGTTTCAGTGGTTGATGGGAATGTTCTGCAGATTCTTTAGGTTGTTCTAGAGGTTGTTTTGGTCATTAAGAAGGTTCTAGATGACCTTTAGGAGGTCTTCATGGTCAGTGAGAAGGGTGTGGAGCTCCATTAGGAGGTTGTAGAGCTCCTTTAAAATGTTGCAGTGGTTTATAGGAGTTTCTCTTTCTTTTATTGAGGTTCTTTAAGAATGTTCTATATGTAGCTTTAGTGGCCAGTGATGAGGCTCTAAAGGTCTTTCAGAAGGTTGTGTGAGTTTTGGAGGTTGCAGGGGATATATATAGATACACAGGACTTTGCTTGTCATTATCTAACACTAGCTCAGAGTGCAGCAGCTCAGGGTGTCACATACAGAGTTGGTGGCGAGGATGTGGAGGTGTGGTTTGTCGGCCTCCAGCAGCAGACGCAGCGTACTGAGGAAGCTCTCCACCAGCAGGTTGATGCTCTGACAGTGACAGGCCAGCAGCAGCTGCTCCAACGCCTCCATCGCTATACACACATACCTGAAACACACAAAGTAACTAAGTACTTTTATGCCACTTGTAATTTGATTTTCTGTGGGTGTGTGCTGACCCGTAGCGGTGGCGGTTCAGCTCTCTGGTCAGACGCTCTGATAGGTACGCGGCGATCCGGTCCAGTTTCTCCGGAGCCGACAGAGCGAAGAACGTCAGCTTCTCCATGTTGGCTTTCACCAGACCATCCTGAGAACACACACATTCCACACACACACACACACAGACACACACAGGTGATACAGGGTGTCTGGAACTGATACGACTGGGAGAGTCACTGTTTTTAATTTGATTCAAATATAAATGTATATGTGTGTGTTTACCTCTGGGTCCTCGGGGAAAATATTGTCCACCAGCCGTTTGTAGCGAGGACGCAGCGCCCAGCAGCAGCCGCACAGACCTGAACAGGAAGTTCACATTGACTGTTATTATGACCTGATACCAGTATTAAACCCCCGCTGTCCTCACGACAGGCAGCAGTAAAGAGTTTGTAGTTCTCTGGTTCTCAAAGAAAAAAGGCTGCGTTCAGTTTGTTTAATCAATATATATCTCTACCAGACTCCATTGACAAAAACAGGGATTTAACCAGGAGCTGCTGGAATACCACTGCCTCCATCTGTTAGTGTGTCTGTGTTACTGTGTGGTACTTTTACTCATATAAAGTATCTGATTACTTCCTCCACCACTGAAAGTCACACAGTAACACAGACACACTAACAGATGGAGGCAGTGGTATTCCAGCAGCTCCTGGTTAAATCCCTGTTTTTCTCTATGGAGTCTGGTAGAGATATATAGAGATGTTTCTGGTTATTACTCTTTAATAAAAAGTCTATCTCTGGAATAAACACCTGTGTCTTATAATAAATAAATGCATGAACATTACAGCCACATGGGGGCGCTACTGTCTCTGTCTCCTTCAACCTTGTTTTCTCCTTAATTCCAGATTTTTCTTCCAATTTTCCACCTCTCTCTCTCTCTCTCTCTCTCTCTCTCTCTCCCTCTCTCTCTCCCTCTCTCTCTCTCTCTCTCTCTCTCTCTCTCTCCCTCTTCTCTCTCTCTCTCTCTCTCTCTCTCTCCTCTCTCTCTCTCTCTCTCTCTCTCTCTCTCTCCAGTTTAAATGGTTTTGGGAGATTAAATGAGACAAGAGATCCACCACTGGTCAACTGCCAACTCATAACACACACACACACACACACACACACACACACACACACACACACACACTACAATGCAGCAGCAGTAATGCTATGTCTTAAGCGTTAATCCTGCAGTGGCTTGTTGCGTAATGTGTTTATATATTGTTTTTTTTTTAGTTAGCAGAGCTTAAAGAGTCCTCGCCGTCGCTGCAAGGACACAGGTTCAATCCCCAAAACCGCCACTGAGCAAGGCAGCGTGCTGAGTCGGTTAAAATCCTCCAGTTCTGACCCACCCACCAGCTGAGGATGTCTTTATCTGACTGTATTTACCTTATATTCATCATGTTAATGTGTCCATGAGAACAACAGTCCTGTCTGATAGAAGCTCAGTGACGTCCACACAAGAAAAAAGTAGAAGTTGCCAAATAACTTCAGATGAAACGAGTCTCTAATTAGAGTTTCTTCATTAGCAACTAAAAAAGATCAAAGATGAGCGATGAGTCAGGGTGTTTTTAATCTCTGTCAAAATTATTAGATTAAATAATGATTCAAGTGAAACCTTTGACCTTTAGTTGCTCATAATTTTGACTTAAAGGTGCTATATGTAGATTTTT
>NC_066854.1:839242-964026 GCF_001640805.2 Lates calcarifer
ACTACTACCTCTCGTCGCAGCACCATCAGAGGTGGAGGAGGTGATGCAGTCATATGGCTGCAGGACAACACCCAGGGGGGATTAATTAAACTGATGCGTCCCAGAGGCGGTCCTGCTGATCAAATCAGCACAAAGACGCTTCTTAGCAGATTAATAGCTCCAACATTAAGCCATTAAAATCTTATCTCAGAGTAATCATCTATCAAGGAATTCATTCATTCATGAGCCATCAGGACCAGATAAGTCCTGATTAGCATTAGTCAGGATGACAGTCTGTCCACACCAAAACAAAGCTGGAAATATTAAACCATTTCAGATCAGAGCGTCTTAATCTACACTAATTATTACATCTACTAGACTGTTGGTGATCTAACTAAAGTTAATCATCTCTTATATTAGACATAAACTGATACCTGTTTCTCTGTAACTAAAGGCCTGTTCACACGCAATTTGCGATGTTTTTTTTTTCTGAACGGAGGTTGAACTTTCTGAGCTTTCGCACCACGAGTAAAGGCATCACAATTCATCACAGGCTGTCAGAGGCAGCTCTGGGTCAAAGGATCCTGGTAGTTAAAAAATATGTCTGAAACCAGCCGCAGTGGAGCTTCAGTTTCTGTACGTTCACTGGGTGAGTTTCTGTACTAGCTGCAGAAAACATCTGAAATATCTAAACATCTGACTGTAGCAGGAATGTGATTCAGTGAATTCTCAAACATTTGTTTTATGATTATTGCACCGATTTACTCTTTCACTGCTGAAAGAACTGGACCTTCGGCTAGTTGCTGGTTGCAGCAATTTACATTCTGACTGCTGAAGGAGTTGAATCTCTTATCACTGCACAGTTTGACCCCTTGACTGATGCAGGGATTGAAAATATAACTGTTGCATTAACTGAGCTGGAACCACTGCAGGAAATGAATATTTGATGGTTGCAGGAATTGAGTCTTGAGCATGAAGTGCTGCTTAAGTCCTGTTCCACGTCACTGGTCGTTGAGGGGATGTGGGTGGTGGTTGTGGGAGGCGGGGGGCTGCCAGAGCCACAAAACACACCTTACAGTCACTTTTGTGTGGCTTTGATCTGAGATTACTTTCATAGTCCTGAAGAATGCACAACGAAAATATCTCACTGTACATCTCTGCAGTTCCCTTCCGCTCTCTTCTTAACCTACGGTTCAACTGTAGCGGGCTTTGTTCATTCTGAAAACCAATGTGAAACACAATTGAAAACTTGGCAACAGCACGGCAGATACATAGTAACTCAATCTGGACTGGCTGCTTTAAACTCTATCTTAGGCAAGGTGGCTTTTGTAAACCGTCAGACAATGGCGAGCTCTGTTGAAGGCTCAGAGGTTGATTTTCACCTTTTAAGTGAGGACACCAGATACCTGCCTTTTCACTGTGTTTAGTTTGAGGACAAACTTTCTTTCTCAAGGCCTTTTTGAACATGAGCAGAGGACGAAACATGACACAGGGTCAGCGAGCGCGCTCCAGTCATAGCTCGAAAAATATTTGAATCGCTCAAGAATTTCTCAGGCAATATTCCTTCTGTCTGCGGAGGGTTTTCAAAAGCGGATTAGGACATTGTGTATGTCGCCCCAGAAGATCGCTGCGAAAAACGTCCAACCCTGTAATTTGATCAGTGTAAATACATGCTGAGCTGTCCGCAGAACACTTCAGATGTGGTCGGGATGTGACTCGTGTAACCACAGGGCCATGAGATTAAAACACCACTTTAGAGCACTTCAAAATAATTTCATCTTTTATTTTTTCTGCCTTTGAGATAAAATTACTCCTCTGCCTTCAACTTGCTTGCATTTTTTTTTCATAAACTCTGAGCACTGAGATGTGCGGCTGCTTCCTGACAAAAAAAGGAACCGAGAGGAACTGAAGCCTTAACCCCAGAAATGTCAAAGATGTGTTCGCCCCTTTGAGCCAAACAAGACCTCAAACCACAGGAAGATGTTTAAAAAGCGACAGATATTAAACTTGACAGCCAAATTCAATACTTATTTAAAACACTTCACTGCTTCTTCACCCTTCACTTTGGGTTTATTGTCCAAATGATTTATGAGCAAACTTTCTTTGAGCACAGAAAACAACCAAAAACATCTTTTAAAATACTGACTTATGGTTTAAAGCTGGACATTTTTTTTCAGAGTGACCTCTGTGTCTTCTGGTCCATTCACTCCTGGGACTTAAAACCAAAAGAAATAACTGATGTGTCCATAAACGTCAGCAGATTTCAGACGACAGCATCTTCAAAGACCTCCTTTACTTTTCATCAAGCCTCCCTTCTCTCTCTAAATCCTTTACAATAACACACGCAGTACACAGCACATCAGTCAAACAGGGATTTTCTACGACAAGACACTCGATAGTAGAGTCGGACAAAAGCAGCTTACTTTAAAAAAAAAAAAAAAAAGCGTTTGTTTATTTACACAGGTTAGCCTGTGGTGCTGAAGGAGGCCCTCTGACATTTGAGAGAGGCAGCGGGCATCAAATATTGAGCAGTGTGAGGTGGAGTGAGCGTCCAGGAGGTGGACCTGCTGACCTCTGTGCTGCTGTGTTGACTGTCTGCAGAGCTACAGCCTTCATCCAGAGAAGAAGAAAGTCTGAGACATCGCTGGGCAACAGTTAATTAGTGTCTGACAGCATTATAGACAGGATTCCTACTTTATTTCACCAGAAACATTTCTGTATATCACCACCAGACTCCATTGACAAAAACAGGGATTTAACCAGGACCTGCTGGAATACCACTGCCTCCATCTGTTAGTGTGTCTGTGTTACTGTGTGGTACTTTTACTTCAGTAAAGTATCTGATTACTTCTTCCTCCACTGAAAGTCACACAGTAACACAGACACACTAACAGATGGAGGCAGTGGTATTCCAGCAGCTCCTGGTTAAATCCCTGTTTTTGTCAATGGAGTCTGGTGGTGATATACAGATATGTTTCTGGTCTCTGTTCTCTGTAGGAATCCTACCCATAATGTTGTCAGACACAATAATAACATGACAAAGTAAAAGAAGTTGTTCTCACAAAACTTTTTCAGAGCGAAAATGTCCAAAATCCTGAAGCCAACGCACTCTACATTCAACTTACACACATCCCAAATCCTAAATATTCAAGCAGGGGTTTTGGTCTTTCTTCATTTGCTCCCAGTTCTTCTCATGTCCCTCCTGCCTTGTACAGTAATGCACTTCAGGTCCAACTGGCCTGTTAAAAGCCCTTCATAAATAAATTGAAGTTACAGTAACTTCACTTTAGCTGCGTGCGCGAGTCAGCGGAGGATGGAGAAACGAGGGCATGACCCCGGCTGACTCCTCCTGTGCTCCGAGGAGATGTTCTGAGCTTTCCCACCTGCCACTGGAAAAACATCAATCTGCGTTTACGTCCGGCTAATTGACGACGTGTCTGTCCTCCACCCACGTTGTTTTCACAAAAGCTCATCCCTTAATGGAGAGAGCTGTGGAAGTGCTTAGCTCGTTATGGGCGGCCTTTTTGGGCGGCAAGCGGCAAGTGGAGTAAGAGCAGGTAGAGTACTGAAGTACAGGCATGAGGAAAGAGCTGATGTGTACGGACGATGCTGCATTAAAACATGATGTATATTTTATATAGCTACACACACACACACACACACACACTCATCAGGCGTCCTGAGGGCAGCGGTGTCTGTGACAGGTTAGTGGGACTAACGACATGGTGCTAATCAGCTTTATTTGTGCCACTAAAACCAATCAGTGGGGATCAGACGTGCCAGCTGTCTGCACTACAGGACGATTATTGCAGGGTTTCATATCACACAGCTCAGGAGAAAGACAGTTATGGTTCCACCACTGAATCATTTTCACCGGCGCTGAGTGACGATTGGCTAAGAGCAGAGCAGAGTCGTGCTCGCCTGACGCCTCCAATTAGCTACGATCGTGACAACCTCAGGTGAGTGAGGCGTCAGATCAGTCAGTCAGAGTAAAGTGGGACTCTGATGAAGAGATGACAGTGGCTGACGCCCGCCTCCCCGGGCTCCTGTAATCTGTTGGTGGATTAAACGATTCTTTAGCTGATTATTGTAAATCGATTAACAGCGCAAATGAAAACAAAAGGGAGGCCTTCGGGGGAGGAACCTGAACAAGTTGTGCGTGGTCTTAACCTAGATTCTGCTTCGTCAAGGTTTGATTTAGACTGAAGACGCAGGAAGACTGACAGGATGAGACAGTGGGTTAAAGCTCCAATTAAATGATTTGGTATTAAACGATAATTCCACTTTATTCAAAGAGTTAAAGGAGGTGGTTTTAAGATTAAGTTTTAAGACTGACTGCACTACATCAGACACGACCCTGACAAAGTAAAGAAAGCAGAAAACTTGGCACAGTGGAATTGCCCTTTAATCCTTTTTAATAAATGCCTTTTCAAACTTGAAGAGTCATTTGACTTCAGACTGGTTGTTTGCAGCTGTTGCTACCGCGGCCGCAGGGTGCAACCATCAGCCTCCAAACGACGGGAAAACAAAGTCGAAACCCCCTCGGACGTCTTTGATGTCGCCAAAACCCTCATGTTCTCTCCGTGTTCAGACACGGCTTCGCTCAACACCGCAGCACACAACTGCTCGCCAGCGACGTAAACACCCTCTCGCCGCCTCTCTTCAACATTCACTAATGACTCCCATGCAGTGCTGCGGTGGCAAGGGGGGTTCAGAGAGAGTTCAAGCCACACGTTCGCCACATGTTTGAAGCACGCTCACCCCCCTCCTCCTGCACCACACCATCAAAACCATCACCCTCATCAAAAAGTCCTCTTTGAATCTGGGACCACATGTGTCCTGGACGGGCATGGATTGGATCAGAAATAGTGTGACTGAGCTTTTTCTGCTCCTCAACCCTCCCTCTCTGCTTGTCCACGGTCGAAACACAAAAACAAAAAGGAGCTTGTGACGGAGGGTGAGAAAAGTCCTGTCAACACAGATCACAGTATTTTATCTCCGGACAGTGATTGATGGATGTCTTCAGGATAGAACAGGCAGGATTTAGGCCTTTACATTACAGCACAGAAAATCATCTGAAAGTTATTTCTTATGCTACTGATACATGATCTTTGTGTGATTATATGGTCAACATCCAGCGTATGAGTCAAGTTGTTGGAGGTAAAGGAGGTCAAGTGACTTCTGTGTTTGACACTGACAAATTACGATGACGCTAGCAAGATGTGGAAAAAGTCAGGTGTCTGGAATAACTTCCTAATCTGAGATGATAATCCTCAAAAAGCTGAGCGTCAGATCTGAAACTGTCAGTAACAGGTGAAGCCTCTGCAGCTGATAAAATCTGCTTTTTTCCTGTTATGGCTGATGTCGGTGCGACCTGCATGCTAACAGAGTCGCTGTCAAAGCTTCAACTCTTCTCACTGAAGCTGCGAAGCCCCAGAAACAGATTTCAGAACAGCTCTGTAAAAGTCAAACTCTGTTTCATCTGTGTCTGCCTGAAGCTTCACTGAAGCTGCTCCACGCTCTGTGAATGATCCAAGAAAGAAAAAACCCTCCTCACTCAGCATGAAAAACTCTCTGACAGCACTTTTAAATAAAATGTGATGGGGCTTTGATGGACTCAGCAGAGACAAATGAACCACTTTAAAAACAATCCCTCTTTCCAATAATTCAACCTGCTGAGGAACCTGTGATAGGGACGTTAAGAAAAAGCTCAGAGAGTGAGATGAAGAGGAGGACGGACCGGATCAAGGAGATCTAATTTGTCTTTAACAATGTGTGGCTGTGTGAGCGACGCAGCTGGACTCTGTTAACGTCAAACCTTCAAACAGAGCTGCGGTTTTTCTCCTCGACGACACGAAAGGCTGCGGGAGAATGGATCGTCTGAGGAAGAGACGCAGCCATACACAATTTCATGTGCAAACAGGAGCTGGGCTGTTTCATATGATGATACTCAAGATGCAGTCTCAAAGAAAAGGACGTAAAGTGACAGATGAAGTCAGGGACTGTCTGAAAGGTGCAGGCTAACAGCTAAATCTTTGTCAACAGGTTCCTCATTTTTCCTGACCTCCTCCTATTCCACGTTCAACCTCTTCTTTCACAGCCTGGTATCATCAAATAACTGACTTCATCATTTCCCTACTTAATAACCGCTAACCCTGACCAAAGCTGGTGTTAAACAAGAAGTGAAATGTCCATGAGATCAGGTTATCTTCTTCTAAAAGAAGGAAAAAGCACCTTCAGGTAGAGGCTGTAGAAGACAGAGGTCAGAGGTCAGGCTCAGGGGAACTTCAACAGGAAAGATGCTTCCAAACGAACAGATGTAAACCTAAAATCCACCGGTTGAACCTTCTATTCCCTTTTTATTGGATCTTTATCTTATTTCCTTTAATATCTTTTCATATTAAACCAAAGAGACAAATCTGTATTTTTCCTCTGTGGATAAAAGCTGACTCCAGATGCCCGGGCCTTAAAGTGAATTTCAGGTGGCACGTCAACGGAAAGAACGTGAACAGATGGAAATTTGTTCTATGTTGCGCAAACTAAGACCCAGACTGATCTGTGCAGGTTGAAGAGTGGAAAAGTCCAAAGCTCCAAACCTGAACGACTCGTATTCATGAAGGTGCTGAGACAGAATAGAGGCAAATAATGGAAAGAGTTCCTGATAAATCAGAGTCTGAGCCACAGCACACATCTGTAAAATAAATATAAAGTGAGTCTTTCCTGAGTTTAGGAGGAAAAATTAACCTGAATTTGTGCAAACGGAAAACTTAAAGAAATCCCATCAACACGTAAAGTCTGTTTTGAACAGGTGTTTTTTTTTTTTTAATCCTCATCATCACATGATGTAAACGCTCCTCGATCACACATTTCACCATGATTCCTCCCAGTCTTCCAGGCGCCAAATTAACAGCTGACGTCATTAAAGCCCAGAGCTGAGTTACGACACAACGGTGACGCACTAAAAAATATCCAGCGATGGAGCAACAGCACCGACGAGACACGTTTACTGTAAGATCGAGTCCAAACACGCAGGGTCAGCATGACACATCAACTTTATCACCGTGTGTTACTTCATCTACAAATGTACATCTCCACTGTCACACACACACACACTCGAATCATGACGCACAACATGAAAACAAACTCCTCAGAATTTAGAAATGTTTGCTCTCATATCCTGCAGATGTATTAAAATACAAGGGTGAAATATTCCTGTCACTTCCTCTTTTACACATTATCCTCTGTTCTTAGAAGACTTCAGCGTCAGCAGTTTTGATGCCAGGCTGTACGATCTCTTGGGTTTTCCTAACGTACTTGTGAGGCTGCAAAGGCAACAAGGTCGTCTGCATAAGTTCCATCGGTATGCAGATCAACAATGAAATATCTAATCCCGACTGTTTCTGTTCTATATGATTCTCATATTAAAAGATGATTAAAAGATATTTAAACTCCAGGATTTAGTCTAAATAACACCCAGCTGACAGGAACTACTTTTTCTTCCGCCTGTCATAGTCATACATGAGCATGCAGGACAGGTTGACAGATTAGACTCTCGTCTTTTTGGTTTTTCTTTAGCAGACAGCGGCCGTTTCAGTTTTTGCATGTTGTTTTTACACACTAAATATGGCCGCCAGTGTGTCCCAGACACACAGTGACAGTTTACTTTAAATTTATCTGATCACTAATTTCAGGACGACCTGATTAACGAATGGTAACGTGTCTTTCTTTTTCCCCTCCCTCTTCCCTCCTCCCTCCTCTTCCTCACCCTCTCTTATCTTCCTCCCTCTGCTCTTTCTACTTTTCTCCTTTCTCCTCCTCCTCCTCTTCCTCTCTGCCCCACCTCCCTCCCTCTGTACCAGATGGACACATAGCGCCCCCCTCCTCCTCCTCCTCCTCATGCCTCCTCCTGCCTCCCCCTCCTCCTCCTCCTCCCCCCTCCTCTCTATCTGTATTGTCTCACTGGACTCTTTAGAGAGATAAGCCTCGCGGATTTCTACGCACGCCAACCTCGTGAACTTGACCCCTGGACGAATTCATCAAAGGAAAAAGCCTGGTTGACCCCCCCACCCCTCCTCCTCCGGCCCCTCCTTACTCCCCCTCCCCTTCACAAACACATCACCCAATCTCCCCCTTCCTCCCCTTGCTTGTTTTGTTTGTTTTCCTTTTAATTATATTCAGCTTTTTATTGATTTTACTCATTAATAATCTATATTTATTTTGCTTTTATATCTTTTTTTTCAAGAAAAAAGAAAAATATAATAATAAGAATAAACCTGAGGAGGGGGTTGGGCTGTGTCTGTTTAAAGACAATAATAATAATGAATAAATAAAAGATCATTAGGATTGACATGGACATGTCTTCACTGCAGTTTCCTTTCCTGTCTCCGTATTCTTTATAGTCTCTGTTAAAAGTTTTAGACTTCATGTTAGAGCTCGACAGAAAAGTTGAGTCACTACACCTGGACGGAGTCTGACACATGCTTGGATTAATATTGCTAAGTTACTATGACCTGTTACAACACAACTAACAACAAAAGTCAAGAGAAAAAGAGCCCTCATCTCCACACTCATCTCCAACTTCCAAGTCTGGATGGAGTAAATGCTCAAGTCCAAGTCATCAGCACTCAAGACCAAAATTCTGTTTTGTTTCCTTTGTTTTCTGTGATTGTGAGCTGATTAGTTTTGAGTTTTAGTCTTTTGCAGCAGCCTGGTCTCATGAAACAAGAGTATGAACGACACAAAAAGTCGTCTCTAGGTGTTATTTATCATTTAACGCCACATATTTCATCCTAACTCAAACCGAACGGCCGGGAAACAACACGTGAACAGTCTTGAAAGCGGAGTGGCGTTTGCACGATATCCCATGAGATCATGTTGTTTGGAGACATCACCGCTGGCTCAGGTGAAGCATGGGGGACATTTTTCACTACTCTCTGACATTTTAAAGAGACAGAAGGAATTAATGATCGGCAGATTATCACCAATCAATCAGCTACAGCTCTACCACACCTGTCTAGAGTAGATATAGTACTGTACATACTGTAGCATCTGTTCTTCTACTCCAGATTTACCCACAGTACTTATAAATGTGCTTTTAATTCTTCGTTGTTTTTAATTTGTTGTCTTATGTGCATCACGTTTTTACTTCTTTTTTAAAAAAATGTTTTCTAAATAAGGAGAGCTGCTCCCAAATGAGCCTTTAGAAAATCATTATTGTTGTTCCACAGTCTTAATCATGTCCCGCTCTGATTATTATAATTATTCTGCAGCAACAATGGGCTTATAAATAAACCTTATCGTGCCTTATGGGCATCATTTCAAGCAGGAAACAGTGGAAAAAAAATCAAATGAAACATGCAAACCGGGATACACGCTCTATTTAATGGTGGGTTATTAAAAACAACAGTGTTACTGTCTGGAAACAGAGAAAATTAGATTAGAAAAGCGGGAGTTGTGATTTTATTGATTCACAACAGGAATCTGTGATCAATATCAATGATGTAACAGCGGTGAATCTGCTCTGCCTCATACGAGCACCAGATGTCGGGTTAAAAACTGTAAAGGCTGAGGTGAGGAGGACAAGGACAGAGGAAAAGGTAACAGAGGAAAGGAAGATGAGGAGGAGGTAGAAGAAGGATGGAGAAAGATGAGAGGTAATGAAAAGGAGGGAGGAGAGGGAAGGTGAGACAGAGAAGAGAAGAGGAATAGATGGAGTAAATAAAAGAGGGAGGGGGTGAGGATGCAGAATGGAGGAGACAGGAGGAAGAGAGGAAGGAAGGAGGACTGGATTCAAACGGAGAGATGGAGGAGGAAGAAGGAGAGAGAGTGCAGTTTGTTTCCAACTAAAGGCTTTTATATAAAAGAGTCCAACCTGTTGTTCCCTCAACAATCAGCTCATTAGATCATGTGGTCTGATCCAAAGCTGGATCACAACAACGCTGCCAACTGTTGTCCAACGGTTGGCACCTCTGGTCGGACAACACAAAACCTTTAAAGACTCAGGCTCTGGGCACATGTGACAGACACGGTTCACACTTTTCTCAGAATAAACCTGATGAATCAGCTGATAATTACAACAATGCATCGCTAGGTGATTTAACAGGAGTGGACTCTGGTGTGAAGCGGCGTCAGGGACGAGGCTGTGGCTCCACATTTCTGCTCCGGTGTCAGTTCAGGCCACGCCGCCCCGAACTCTGCCTCACAGGCTTAGTCAATGTAAATCTGAAGGAGTCCCATTAGGCTTTGAGAAAGTCTAGACTCTGACTGTGCGGCTCGGACCTGAAACTGTGGTGTTTTATTACCCTGGTCCTGCTCCATATCTGCGCAGCATAAACACTGATTAGCAGCCTAAATCCCCTGGAAATGTTACGGTTTGTTGAGACACACAGTAAATCCTGCCGCTGAGCTGTGTGATCCAACTCCATGTGGAGCGATGTGGGAAAAACCTGCCGGCTGTGACTGCTCGAGACAGAAGATGTGGGTTATCTGGCACAGCTGGACCGTCTGTGCGAGCTATCAAACCCTCTACGACCGAGGCCCGATGCTGGAAACACTCTGAGCCAAAACCCCCACGACTGAAAAAGTACTTCCACAGAAACTTTAATCTAGCGAACAGAGAAAATAACCACAGTAACTAAAAATAATTTTTTTGTGAATGACGCATGTAAAGTAAAAAAAAAGGATGTGTTAAAGGATGTTGTGTTGAGGCCAGATTTGTTCCTAGAAAAGAGGATCTTAGTGCCTCATGAGATTTATTTGTCTAACATTGTTTTATTACTGGACTACGTGTTTTTATGGCATGACATATTGTTCTTGTTAATTACTCTGTCCTGTCTTGTTAAATCACAACCCTTCCTTAATGAATATTTCTCTTAAAGTAAAAGAAGATAATAAGACCCAGTCATCGCCTAAAGAGAGGATCCTGTGTCTTTACAACAGTTAGAAAAATATTTTTTATGGTTTATGTGGTTTGATTAAGTCACGTTTGATGCAGAAGTGATGCAGCTATACAGTTATTCAGCACAGATTTCATGTGCACAACAGCACAACTACCCAGATGATCTCCCTCTGACTGAGTGAGAGTCAGCAGCTTAAACAGCTGGAATCAGAGCCAGAGAGTTCAGAGTGATGCTCAACTGTACATCAGCTAAAAACCAGAGTTCATCTCTGATATTCAGCCAGGAAACTGACAGAAATATCAAGAATTAGAAACAGAGTTTGGTCTGTTTGTTACAGCTACAGCACTTCCTGCTCCAGAAGCAGAGGATCATGGGTAACGCAATGCAAAAACAAGGTTTTCAGCCACAGCAGGTAGATGTTTTCAAAATAAAAGTCTACTCAGTGAACAGTTATCACTCTGCTCTATAAAGAATCAGTATGAAAAGTTTGATAACTTTACACAAGCAGCAGTAAATGTTGGTGGAGCTGAGGTTAGTTCCTCACAGCATCATCAGGAAGTGTGTTGAAATTCATTTCACACACCAGAGGCCTCAGTGCTGATTCACGCGACCACCAGGGAACGGAAAAAGGAAGGACAGGAGGGTTTTCTTTCACTATGACACCTCTCAGAAACACCTCCAGGAACACAGGAACGTCCAAACTGTAGACAGAGCAGACACCTTCTCCTCCGGTGCCGTGTCCTCACTCCATTTCTCAGATAATCCTCAGCGTCATATCTGATGCTAACAAACTGAAGCCACCACATCACACAGATCTCGGCGGGCTAATTGCACGTGGACTAAAACCTTGTCAGCGGCGTAGTTAAAAGTGATCCATGGGGTGAGCCGTGGTAGAAGCCGGTCCCTTCTCCGAGCCGAGCCAGGGGGCGAAGCAGAGGTTGAGGCCCAGGCGTGCTGCTCGCAATCGGCCCCGTCCGGTTTTAAGAGGTGCCGGGTGATGGGCTGTAACAGGAGGAATGCCTGCTGCAGCTGCCCGCCAGTCAAGAGGGAACCAGGCCCTCTCGAGTCCACCTCAACCCCCCAACAAGGCTCCCGGCCCTTCATTTAATCCCCTCTCTCAGACCCTGACGCCCAAACCTCAAAGCTGAACCCAGTGTCCTTTAGTCCCAGAGTCGCTCCTGCCTCTCCCCTCCCCACTTCAAACCGTTGTGTTACCTCTTAAACACTACACTCCTCCAACGATGTTGATTTGATTGAGTGGGGAGTCATGTGAGGCAAGTGGCCTCGACGGTGCTCTTTTCAGCCTCACAATGAAGTCAACAATGACCTTTTCACCTTGTCAGAGAACTCGACGTTCAAGAGGAAACGCAGGACAACAACAAATTCTTTTCTTCTTCTAATATTTTTCAATCAAAACCTCAGTGTTCCCTCTGTGGACACAGCGTGTCTGTGGTTATCGTCCTTTTCTGTCTGGATTTGAGTTGATAAATGAGAGTATAATTGGACTTTTATGTCCCTGCAGGGCAAAAACACATGAACATTTGAATATAGAAGTGGAACTTAGGGCTAATATATCGAGTTTCCTGAGGTTTCATCCTGTCAGAGTTTATTTATTTTGCAGAATCTGACATTTCTCTTATCGAGTGCTAACAGTCTTGTCCTCTGTCCAGGTCTTCAGGGCCAGAGGAGGTTTTGTGGTCCAGACAACCAGTCCTGATCATTCTGTTTTCTCTGTTTAAATGACACGCACCACCTGTCTGTCCATCAGCAGGGATCCTTCCTCAGTTCATTCTTATTTTTTCCTTGTGTTTTTCCATGTACATACTTTTTATTTGTCTGATACAAGGGTCTAAGTAGAGATGTTTTTACATGTTGTAAAGCCTTTTGAGGATTTTCAACTTGTTTCCAAAATAAGATAAGTGAAATAATCTGCCAGTGTCAGTCGGATATTTCAGTCTGTTTCAGAAAACAAATCAATTAGTTTTAATGAGTTTCTAGAAATGAATGAAAACTAGAGAGAACAAGGCAGGTTGTGGCTCTGGAATCAAGAATTTCATTTGTTTTTACTGAATAATTCAGTTTGTTTCAGGAGAATACAACTTTAGAGACTCAGTTACAGCCCAGAACTTTGTAAGAATTAATTTTTTACAGTGTTGTTTTTACCCACATCAGATTAAAGAAGTAAAACTCAGTTAAAATGCAGTTTCCTTGTGACTTTCCAGATCCCCTGCCTCCTCTGCTTCCACAGAGAAAAACCCCTCCATTAACATTTAATCCTTTCTTAAAAGTTCTTGCTCGCTCATCATCCATTCTCGCAGCTTGGACTCTTGTATCTTTGCTCTGCAGCTGGGACTGTAATCTAACCCTGCACTCACTCTGAGCTGACCTGGATAACAGCTCCAGCTAAATGCTTAAAATGCAAAAATGTCAGCCACATCCAGTCCTCAAAAACTGGAGCTCCCGGGCATCCACACGCCTCGCTGAGACCTGCTCTGTTTACAGTGTTCGGTTTACAACATCCAAGGCCAAAAAATACTTGACATTCTTATCTTGGACGTTTGTATCCTCATTTGGGGGAAGCTGAGTGCATCTGCATGTCCACACCACCTCATCATTTCTGCCTGGGCCCAAACACATGTTTCCCTTTTAAAGTCACTTCGGAGCGGAACATTTGTACGTTTAGCATCAACATTTTGACAGGCTGCTCTGTGAATCTTTGCCAGCCCTCCTGGGAGGCGCGGTAGAAAGCGCCGGCAGCCCTCCGGCCGGCCAACTCCTGCTCGACGAGGAGAGGTCACGAAGGGTCGTGGGTAAAATAAGCAGAGGGAGAGAGAGGTCTCTGTTCCCGTAAAAATGATCATAAAGAGCGAATAAGAACACATAAAAATCCAGTGTAAATACAGAAGATGTGGGAGGCAGATCCAGTGTCGGGGGAAGGACTCTGTGACCAGAATCTGAGGAATTTTTACATTATTATTATATTCAACTGTGCAGTGAAGAACAACAGATCCAGGATGACCCAGCCTTCATGTCGAGGATCCAAAGACTGAAGGAGATGTGTCAGGGTCAGGAGCGAGACCAAGAGCGTGCTCCTCGTTTTCATCTACATTCACTGGTTTGTGCAGCTTGAATTCGTCCCCCCAGGGTCAGACTGAGAGAGGACGTTCGGCACAAATGGCCTGAACAGCGACGTGCCCTGATGGGTGCTCCATCGTGACTTGCAAGTTTTTTGGCTGCAGCAGCACAATCGTCACTCTAAACCCGCTCTACATGCCCGATTTGGCTCCCTGCGACTTCTACCTGTTCCCCAAAGTGAAATTCAAGCTGAAGTGTCGCCGTTTTGACTCAGTGGAGGAGATCCAGTACGAGGCACAGATGGTTTATACAGAACAGGTGGGAGCAGAGTATCGCTGCACAAGGCGGCCATATTTAAACCAGGTTGATTTTAAATGTTATAGGTGCAGTCTTTTTTATCACATCTCATTTGTTAAACTAATTTTTCTATGGGAGAAATTCCTCTACTGTTTGTTGTTGTTTCCTGACCTGAACACCATCAATCCACCATGCAGCATCCATCACACACACACACACACACACACACACACACACACAGGACACCGTCATCCATCCTCTGATCCCACACAAAATGTACACAAAATCACCAGACATCTACACACACACACACACACAGCCTGGATGACCTTATCTAACACACACAAACACACTGCAGATTCCTTCACCTACAAACAAACACACACACACCCTGGATGCTCTTATCTGATGACAAAGACGGCGTCGGCACATGAAGAGCTGCAGCGAGGTCGTGAGGTCAGGCGGAGGTGGAGCCGGCTGGAAAAGGTCCAGAGATCAGGAACGATAACCCCGCCTCCCGATACAGGCTGATCCCCCCCCTTCGATACAGCCCGTCGCCCAGGTCAGCGCTCTCAGGTTACTCGCTCGTGCTTGTTTGGACACACCCCCCCTCCTCCTCCTGTAGCCTTGGACATGGACTTGAGTGCCGTCCAGACATGAAAGATGGAGCAGAAGCAGAGGAAGCTGCAGGTTTTGAAATGCGATACCTCGGTGTCTGTCATTTATGGCATTTAAAAGGAATCGTAAAGCTTCAAAATGCTGGATTATTGTGCTTAGAACCAGTTTTCCTCAGTTTATTGGACGCTTTTTCTTCTTTACTGAGCACAGAACATGACGTGCAGCGTTCTTGATCACTGCTTTTTCACTGACCTTTGACCTTATGAACTTTTCGACTGTTCTTTAGGAAGCCATTTACAGAAGAACAGCCCTGCCACAGCGTGCATAAAAACAACACAACGATGAATGCGAACACTCCTGGAAACTCGGCCGCAGATCTTACCCTTCCCCTCCATTTGTGCTAAAGTTTTAAGTTCATTTCTAATGAATAAAATGTGAATTAGTTCATGTTTCTGTCAACTAGCTTTGCACAAGTACGATCAAAAGCAGGCAATGAGATGACGGAGTTAATGGAGCAGCTGTAGCTGAAGCATCAGGGCCAGGTGTGAGGACTTGTTTGCAGTTTCTGGCATTTCTACTGAGGATTTTTTTATGCACTGAGTTATACTAAAGTAGAAATAAAGGTCAGTTTATTGCTTAAAAATGTAAAATATCTGGTTCAGTGGGACTGTGTGGGTAGAGGTATCAGACTCTGTCTCAAGCTCCAGAAAATCAGCAAATAAAAACGCAGATCACACTTTCATTTCACCGCTGAGGGCACGCTGACAGTGTTCTCTACCCAGGTTCTTCCAGATGATGTTGGATTCAGTCCAGTAATATTCTGTGTTTCTACATCTCAAGGTCCTGACGGGATGAAAAGCCACCGGTGGCTCTTGATAAAAGCCCAGGTGTGAGGCTGCAGGACAGTGAATCAATGGGAATTCATACACAAAGCAGGATGAGTTGTTTCTCAGAGGGTTTACTGATATTATATTCTGCATTCACAGCAGACTAAGAAGGAGTTCATTGTTTTTTTCTTCCAAATCAGTGGGACTCAAGGCCTTTTGCAAAAACACACTTCCTCCAATCATAAGGTCACTCTGCCCTGCAACCACTTCTCACCACCGCAGAGCTGGAACAATGGAGAAGTTACACAGAGTCACTGATGCAGTTCATTTTAAGCCTGTTTACAACCATGAGCTGTAAACAAGGCAACCAAAACAAGGCCCCCGTTTAGTTCAGTGGCTCTCAGACTTCTTGTGACCCTTTGTTAAACATCTGTGGCCAACCAAAGAGTGATTGTACAGAAAACCAAAGAGGGAAAATTATCCACTAAACCCCATGAAATAAGCAAACTGTCATTTTGTGCCACATAAATATTCAGAGTCCTGTTTGTCTTACAGCCTAGGTTTGGTTTACAGAATGAGATGTGTCATCTCAGGATAGATATTTGGTCAAACTGAAGTTACACTGATGAAAATTCAAGACAACTCGTCTGAGATATTTCAGTCTGGACCAAATTTCCACTGTAACTCAGAGGAGACTCACTGTGATTGACACTTTTTCCACAATGTTTTTGCAATGTAGAATCTCAATTTTCATACACTTGCTAATTTAAGTGCATAGATGCATCCGCACTGAGTAGTAGGGAAACATGTGGTGCACTAAAAGAACCAGGATGTTGAATGTGAAGTGACGGACACTTCTCATCTTTAACGGTCGCCATCTTGGCTGCGAAGCAGAAGAGAAGGGACTAAAAACTTATTTCAAACCTGTGAAAATGGCAGCCGAGGTCATATGCAGAATTTGAAGCATGATGTGTGTGTAGATCCCTCGTACATCAAGAAGTGACTGGTCAAAATGTCCTGATGCACACAGGTATTATCGCCTCAGACGCTGCAGCTGATGTAATGTATATGTTGTTGTGGTATACAGAGTGTCTGACGTGCTCAGGAGACTCTTTCATCCCTGCAGCTTTCATATCATATGTCACAAAGCTCAGTCTAAGCCGGCACAGCGATAAGGTCAAACGGCAGCTTATCACCGCTCTAAAAAAAATGCCGCTGTGACCTTTACACCCGGCACACAAAGCCGCCAATCAGGAAGCTCCCTGGGCTTCAGTTCTCCCTCTGGTTGAATGACGCTGCCGGCCAGACATCGATGACATGCCAGAGCGGCGTGTCGCAGACGCAACGGAGCACCGCTTGTCATCAAATGCATCTATCTGAGAGAGGAGGGGGGCGAGAGGGGCCCGGTCGCCTGGCACTGAAGTTCAAAGTGACCCCGTGTGATTGTGATTCATCACTGCCGCGGCGTGGGAACAGAAGAAAAAGATGAGGGGAGAGGAAAAACAAAGGAAACCTACTGACCTTTTCCTCCACACACCTACACCTCCCAAACACATCCACTGCCTCATTCATAAACACATATGTCAACACAACTCTGCTGCCATCCCTCACAGCTGAAACTCACTAATGATAAGCTACTGTATTTTAAAGCTAAAAACACCAGCGCTAGGCGAGAGGTCACAGGGTCAGTAAAGTCTCCGGAGTTCACCCACTGGGGAGCTGATTCAGAGGATGTCATGTGCAACTTTTGGCCTGATGATGGAGTGAAAGAAATCATGATTATACATCATCGTTTACTGAAATCCAGCCACATTAGTTTGGTTTTTCGACTGGAAATTCAGCCTGACTCGGCCTTGTTTTCAACGTCCAGTCATTCCCAGGAAAACCGTTGTTTGTCATACTTGTGAGACTCAATCCTGGAGAGAAATGCTTTGATGAGATGGAGATTTTTTTGCAGTGTGGACCAAAGTGTTGTCAAGGTATGTCTGTGTTCTCCCCGTCATCTCCCAGCCATCCAATATGTCCACTCTTAAGTCAGGAATGTGCGTCGCCTTGATACTTTACAATCTTTTCTCAGCTCGGGGTCCCTCTGCCTCATTTCCTCGCTCCCAGATGCAGAGGAATTCCTGCTCTACAGACACACGCACATGTCAAACCACAAACGCTGCCGTCGAGCGGAGCGGAGCTCAGCCGCCGGCGCACAATGGCCGTCCGAGCTTTCGGCTATATCTGGAGGAGGTTTAATGAAAGTTGGGATGGATGTCAGAGGGGGTTCAGAGGAAATGCCTTGATCTGCAAGGCCTGTGCTGAATTATGATGCCGGGGGTCGGACGCATCTGGAGCCTGAGACAGACATGTTTCCCCCGGCCTGAGACTCTGCGAGCGGGGCCAACTTCTGCAGACGTCCAGGTGGACAGGATGATGGCGATGCCGGTTCCTCTCTCCTTACACAAACATGTGCGCTCCACTTTATTGGACGACATTTCTCAGACAGAGATTCCTCTCGCAGGCTTGGAATGCAGAGGAAGCTTATCGTACGCTTCCACCAAAATGAGACAGACAGCGAGCTGCTAACAGGACAGCTGCAGGGTCAAGTGTCCCAGATAAAGTGCACATGATCTTTACTGAGACAAATAAATCCTGTGATGGCGGTCCAGGCATCGCTGCCAGTTGTGTATATATAAAATGCCTTTATTTAGAAATGAGAACACATGATTCACAAGTGAAGCTCCTTTATTGGAAACACTCAAAAGAGGGAAAATTCTGAATTTCCCACTCATGAGTGCTTGTGGGTTGTTTAAAACTCTGAGGCATTTCATGAGAAATCAAACGCTCAGCACTTCCTCATTTCAGATTTCTGGCGGAAACTGGAATCTATATTTGTCATGATTCATAACCGGGACATGATTACTGACCAGGAGCTGAGCTGTTGTTTGTAATCGAGCACAGAAGGCCGTTGAGGAAGGACTTCAGACGCTAAATATTTGTGGGCAGCGGGAAGCTGACTTGGTCTGCTGACAGTCATTTCTAATTATTTCCATATTAATGTTCTCCAGTCTCTCTTTTCTATTTTCTCCACTCGTCGCATTTCTCCAGTTCCTCACGACTGTTTCAGGGTTATAAGTCATCTGCTGTCAAGGTGCCATGACCTTTGACCTTCTCAAGCCTTACTCCAAACTGCATGCAACAATGAAGGTTTAAGACTTTCGGTTTATTCTGAGGTCACTGTCCGTATTGTTTCAGATAACTGCCTCGGCTACAGTGAATGTTTTTGTAAGTGAGCTGGACTCAAAGCCTCAGTGGTCAGATCCTCAAACATAACTTTGGCCACACACAAAAAACACAGAAATGCAAAGATTTCAAGTCATTTTCATCTGTAATTTGAGTCTTTAAAACCTGCCAGTGCCGTAAAATTTCCACTTGCATCCAAAATAAATTGGATCCTGTCTTCCTGGTCTTTCTCTTCATAATTTGGTCCCATATTGACTTAAATCAGGTTTTGTTGTTCTGATTTCTGTTGCAGTTTTTCTCTTTTCTTATTTGCAGGAACAGACACAGGTTTCCAGAGGTTTCCTGAGGCAAGTTGATTCAGCAGCTTGATTCAATTTCTCTGAGCAAAATGGTTGTTAGGACTCGATTAAAAACAGAAATGACTTGATCGAATGGGGATTTTTTTTGTTTTTGCAGAGTCACAGACATTCCTCCTCCCGCCTCATGAATAAAAGACAAACCAGTGGCCTCTACAACAACCCATATCCATCACCTCTAGTTTTAAGGTTTGGTTCAAAAAGAAGTAGTTAGTTAAAGCTGGAGGACACAACACTGACGTATCATCAGCTTATAAATTGATATAAATTGTTATTAGACACATCCAGCTGTTACAGACCAACACACAAGGCCCAAAATTTCACTCAGACAAAAAGGAAGTGATGATGTTTTACACCCAAAAGGTCAGAGGTCAAGCTCACCGTGACATCGTTCTCAAGGCCATAACTCAGGGACAGAGGGGGGCATTGTGACCGTATTTCACATTTAGTTGGATACTGATCTGGTGACACTGATTTTGAAGCTGTGGCGACTGCACAGATCGTCTGTGCTGCCGGGTTGAAGATGCTGATACTGAGCTTCAGGTGATTGTCGCTGCACCATGTGACAACGCTCTGTATCAGTCCTCTGTACTCCCTCTGTAAAAATAGCCTCTAAGTGAGGACAGCATGTTTCTCACTGGAAATTATTCAGTGGAATCACACGTCTGTACAGTGATAACTTCCATTTCGCCAAAAAATGCACTCACTACCTTTTACTAAATTCCATCCAAAGTCCTTGCTACATATTTTATACACGTCTGGACAGACAGAAATGCAAACTGCATCCTGTCTGGTCGGCAGAGGCAAACGACCATGAGGTGGTAATTCTAGTTGCTCTAAAAATATGAGTCCTCATCTTGAACTAAAGCCTCAGTAAAGCCAACAAAACGCCTTCACTTGGCCACATTTCCCCTCACATCTCAGACCAGGTGAGGACATGTGTCAAAATAAAATCATCACACGCACCCACACACCTGAAGACGATATTCCTCTCCTCGCTCTAAAACAGCCATCGTCCTGTCTAAATATGATTACACTCACTCACTCAGACAGAAACACACACCTTCCCGTCTCACGTTCCTCCTCCAGTCGTGTTACAGTGAAAACAAAGACTGGAAATATCATTGATCTCGTGGCGGCCAATCAGCTGCCAACCTGAACAAAAGCTGAAACTGAAACATGGCTGGCCGGGAGCGGAGCAGGCGCCAGTGAGAGCGCCGCGGGCCAACCAGCAGGTACAGGTTCGGTGTCTTGCCCGAGGGCACTTTGACAAGATTTATGGCTGCTGTGGAGGCATACGTCACGGTACCTGCGACCTTTAGACACCCAGCGTTAAACGGAGGTGAGGGGAAACACCTGAGGCACGTGGTGTCTCTGACTATACATGTGCTTATTGTAGAAGAAGCTGCTTAAATCTACCTAGACCATCTTCCTGCTCCTAGCTGGAGTTAGATTTTCCAACAGGTGGCGATATATCGAGGTCACACTGGGCAGGAAAATACAAAAAAATTCAGACTTCAGGGAATCATTGGTCTTCCCAGCCGCCACATCACTGTGCTTCCATTACATCACTTTACAAAGCTCATTCATCGTTCCTGACGTCCATATTCAGGTCATCTGTCGGCCACGACAACATCGTTTTATCTGAACTGAGCCTTAACCAGTAAAACCAGACTGATGAAGGTTCCTGGCCAATAAATGGGAGTGGAAGTGGTTTATTTTGCAATAATTTTGAGAAAGCACATGACTGGAGACTTAAATTATGCAACACAAGTGCTGTTTAGCCAAACTTACGTCCATATATGAACAAGTCAGGGTTTTCTTTTAACATCCAGTGCTGTTTTTTCTTATTTTTCCACAGTCTGGGCATATTGTGGTTAAATAAGAGACAGAGTATGTGACATCTGTCAACAAGAACATCGTATTTTGATGCAGATTGTGACGCAGGTTCAACTTTCCTACTCTCTGTGTCTTTACAACAAAAATAAATAACTTAAATCACTTTGGATCAATTCATCAAACAGACGTTGTTTTACCAGTTACAGTGTTTGCATGGCGGACAGAGAAACAGAAAACTCATCAAACCCTGCCCCCACCTCTCAGGGCTAATTGTTAGCGATATGTAGCATTAATATTTAAACTTATCCAAATTTTGACAAGGCCTGATTAAACATTTATCCAGTGCGGCTTGTGGCAAAATGTGGAGCACTGAACACAATCGTAGCGAGAACAATAAGCAGGTCAGACATGAATTTAAGATAAATCTAACACCAGTTTCCTCTCATTCGCCACAGATTTCTCTCCACCTCTGCTTCTCCTCTTTCCTCTCACATTTGTGCATCATGTTTGTCCACTGCAGGGTCACAGGGATATTTTGTTACGTCCGCTGACCTCTGACCTTTCTACTATTAGTTACTTGTAATGGCCATCGTGCAGGAATGGATGTTTATTTGTCTGGATGAAAGTCTGAACTGACGGCATGAAATTAAAAGAAAATGTTGATTTTTGGCAGAAGGATGTTTCTCCTGAATATTTTATGTGAAGTCCAGAAAGAAAACACACTCACACACACACACACACACACACACACACAGCTCCTGCTCAGTGATGGATGAGGCAGGCAGTCATGTGATACACTCCCCCGACATGGGACAGTGGCCTGGGGTGAAGGCTGCCACCTTCCCCAAACCCACACACCATCAGGGAGGCAAAATGTTCCTCCTCCAACATCGTTTAGTCACGAGCCGTTTACATTTAACAATATGAAAACATCAACATGAAAATATGAATATATAACTTTTTAAAATGATTTATCTCCCTTAAAAGACTGAGAGGCAGGTGAGGAGGTCTTCTTCTTTGTCTATAAACCTCTAAATGTCCGCCCTCCATCCGACACATGCTTTAAAACTACAAGACCTCTCAGGTCAGGGACTCTGGCTGGACCTTTAACCGTCAGGAGCTGAGCCCAGATTCTTTTCCTCCATCAATAAACTTTTAAAATCTTCTGTTTCCATGCATTTTTTTTCTTGCATGTGTGGATTTGATTTACCAGATAATCTGCACATGAATATTCCAACCACTTAAACGTCTCAAACCACAATGAGCATCATATCCAATACCTCCGACCACTATTACCCCAAATAAACCCATGATACAACGGCTGTTTTGATAATAATTTAGCTGCTGATGGACTTGATATGAACCATGAGTCCACCTCAGTGGAAGTACAACACGTTACCTATGGAAGAATGAGGATAATGACTGATTCTTTCGTTTTTAAAATAACATTACCGAGAGCATGTTTGTGCTTCAGCTGTCAGCCAATAAGAGAAGAGTATTTCCAGGGGGAGAAAAGGAAGGAGGAAGGGAACAAGAGAAGAGAAGAGGAGGGAAGTGAAGAGGATGGTGATAAAGGAAGAAGGAGAAACATAAGGAGGAGAGCACAAGATGAAGGAGGAGGAGGAGGAGGATGAAGCCCTCACCTATGTGGAGTAAGAGAGCAGAGAAAGAGGGAGGGTCAAGGTCAGAGGTCAGAGGTCACAGACGGTCTACATGTCAGTGAACACACCACAAAGAGATCTCCAGAGTGAAGAGTGTTTTATGTGTCTGATAAATAAAGAAGTTCATTATGTTTTAGATATTTGTTTTTATATCTTCTCTAACACTTCTGTCATCCTCTGTAAATAAAATTAATTCATTTTAACTCTGCTGTTTCCTGCAGAACAGATTTTTCCCTTTAGGTCTGTTTAATAGAAAACATATAAGAGGTAATAATTTAATAATAATAAGCTGCATTTATTTATTTTCCCTGTGGATTTAATAACTGGAATTCATATTTTTAACCAAGCATTATTTAAAAAACAGCTACAGGAATCTTACTGTATCTCTGCTGCATACTACCACATACAGTTATATATCTGTATATAAGCACAGCCTACTGTTTAATATATATGTTCATAGGAGGCCATTTATCAGGTTTTTATCACGTCAGCTTGTCATTTTTGTAGATTTTCCCATCATCTGATGTTGAACCTGATATATTTTCTTTAATAAAGAACCTTTTAAAGTCTCAGTTTCAGACTGGGATTACAGAGATGAAAGAATCTAATATAAAGTCCCAGGACAAACTGGAAGTCAAGTTCAGAGGTCTGAGATGTAATCTAGTTTTCAAGTTCAATGTCTTTCCAACAAAACTGATGTGGGAGTCTTGTTTTTGGCCCACAGCTGCTTACTGACCTCTAGTGGTGGAAGCTGCTGATGGTTAAACCTGAGTTCATCTCTGTCCACACACTGGTTTTCTGCTCTGAAACCAAACTCGCGACCTTCTGCGATTTCACACGTCCGCTGACGTCCACCATCGTCATGCTGAATTAACCGAGCCGGGGCTCGCACCGTAGCAAAAGCTTGGGTCAACCTTAATTCAGCTGCGAACCACAGCTCCTCTAAACTGCAGATCATTTGAAACAGGCGACCTGAAGAAGACCTGGATCACCCTGCAGCCTGAGTTTACTCAGGTGAAAATACTTTGTGGTGTTAGAGCTGTTTGCTTTCTCTGCATGGTGTATCCGTCACGCCTGGTGACTGAGCTGCTACAGGACAAATAATCCTGCTATGCAGAGATATACTGTCCTTACTTGTTTGGAACTGTACTGATAACTTCTCATATTAACGGAGAGGACATATGTCCCCTTCAAGAGGACGAAGTACAACAAATTGAGTGTGTTAGTTATCAGGAGATTGGAAAAATAAATGTTGAACTGAAAGTTAGACCATGCTTAGAAAGAAATGGAGATGATTCCTCATTATTCATGCAGCAGAAACCACTGACCAATGTTTTTATACAAAGCCACATCTTGCATTTTTACCTCCCACCAACTACAGCTGCAATAATCAGTCAGTTTATCTATTTCTACCTCTATCTCAAACAGAGGAATTTTCTTTGTCAAACATGATGCTAAACTGAATATCTTTGGATTTTTGTCCAACAAAGCAAAACATCTGAAGACATCACCTTAGTTTGTAGGGAATAATAAAAGGCTTTCGTCAATATTTTCTGGCATTTTATGGATAAAACGATTGATCCATAGCCCTACAATGAACCCTGTGACCAACTATGACCAGTGCAGGCGACAACACAGCTCCACTGCTGTTTTCAGTCTCAATGTGACCTTCTGAGAGCATCAGGCTCCATAAATCACAGGAGGATAATAGAAACATCACATCAATCTCACTCTCTCATGTGTGGGGACATGACACTGAAATAAGGCAGGGGACACCCAGTGTTAGTAAATCCACAGGCGGGTTTAGCCGGGGGGGCCCTGAGCCTAGAGTGAACACCCCCCTCCATACGAGTGACAATGAACGGAAGCTGCCCTGCTGCTGCACATCGAGCAATTCCCAACGCCACAGCACAATGGGGCCAAACCTGCCTTCATCCCTGGGCTCTAATCTCCTTTCTTTCCCTCCTTCTCTCTCCGTCTCCCTCCCTCTGTCCCTCATTCACAGCCTCGGTCCGGACGAATGACAGCCCACCATGCGGTACGTTGGCACAATGGTGCTAGTGTCCCCACTCCTCCTGTCAAACAGTCGAGGTTCGTGTCCTGGTAAAATGGCTGCTGATTGAAGGGAAGGCGCTGTTTGAATGAAGGGTCTGTGCACAGATCTAATTAAAACACAATGCAGCAATTACTGCTGTTCTGTATGTGACAAATGAACAGTTAGACGCTGCCAGGCCAGAAAACACTCACATAGTACAAGTACACACCAATCTAAACAAAAGTAGGGCATGTGTTGTTTTTACAAGCAGAGCTGAATTTAACGTGAGTTAGACACAACAAGAGCCCAGTGGTTTCCAAAGTGAGGTCTGAGGAACAAGCAGGGGTCTTATCAAGAGTTCCATGACTGACAACTTAATTTATCATGAGATCACAGCAGCTCATTTCCCCTAAAAACAACAAACATTTAACGTAGAAAACGTCAGGAAATAAAGAAAATGAGTCGTCTCCAGACGTCCTGTTTCATTCCACCAACAATCCAAAACACATTCAGCTTACAATGAGAGAAAAGCAGCACAACCTCACACCAGAGAAAGTTTCACATTTTTTGATCATCCAAGTCTTTAAGTCTGTCCATTGAGGGCAGAGCTGTTCTATTTTTTCTTGCTTAAAATCTTCATGTGAAAGTTCAAGTCTCAGACAGGTGAGGTAGAGGCAGGTAAATAAATAAATTCTTCAAATCTGAATTTTCTATTTCTGCATGAGATAAGAGAATTCTGCTTTTAAAAACAGGTTGGTAATGGTGGCAATGTCATCTTAAAATGACCCAGAAGCTGCAGATGAATTTGTGTATGTAATTAGTAAAACATGTGGGAAATAAACTCCTTTTACTGTGCAGGTTGGAGTTAATTAAATGGCTTTTGAAAAAGTTAAAGTGTGGAGAACTTTCTCAGAACACAGAGAATCCTGTGATTCTTTGGCTAAATTGCAAAAATAAAAATGTTTGATTGCTGTAATGAAGCTCTCACGCAACAATAAGGAAATATCAATATCTTTTTTTTTTCAGCTTACTGCACTCCTAAAACTAATATTTGCCATAGGAAGGAAGGCCACAAAAGGAAGTTGGACCAAGCCAAAACAGTTACCACTCCAACGCAGGCCTCATCTGAAGTAGCTCTCAATAAAAAAAAAAGAAATCACCACAGAGACCAGTGTGAACCAAACTCCAGTGAGAACAGGGAGATGGGACTGGTCAGATGTGACGGGACCTCCACGAGGGGACCCCACTCTGCACTTGACATTCATCTCCTCTCAGATCACTTGAGTGTGACTTTCCCTTGGCTTTGCCCAGCGTGGAGCCCGCAAGTCCTCAACGACGGCGCTGACATGCATTGTTGGTGTGTCACTGGGTTTTGGAGAGGGCCACGTGCGTCCAGTCGGCTGAGACAAGTGCTCCCATACATGATGTCAGACATGAGAACGGACGGTCTCCAGAGCAAAACACGCTCCCATCTGCAGGGCTTCACGGGCACAAAGAGACTTATCTGAGAATCGGCTCAGGGACCGTTAGAGCCGGCCGCTTTATGCGCTTTGTGCAGAGAATGACGTCTTCGTGATCTCCGGGAGCCAACAGGAATTTACATTTTTAGCGTTCTGTGTGGCTGATGCTCTCATACAGAACAATTTGTGCAGGTCGAGTGCTTGAGAGTTTTGCTCAAGGACACTTGAGCAAGAAAAATACTCAATGGCTGAAGCATCTGTAACCTTCTGAATGCAGGATAATCTCTGAACCCACAGGGCCGCGCTGCCGGGCCGTTAGAACGTGGATTATGAGGGAAACCAAAACGCACACAGCTGCTGCAAACTGTTCACCTGTTGCTGCACTCACACTGTTCACTGTTTATTGTACAATCACCCACTCATTCTATATAAAAGTTAAATGAGTTCAGGACGGCAGAGCGTATCTAAAAAGTTCTGTATCAAATAAAGATCATGTTATATTCAAGACAATTAAATACCTGTAACAAAAGACAGGACGATAATTATTGACATTTATATCACATTTTTGTCGGTGCTTTCCAGCTGTATGTGACAGTAATTCATTATTTCATCATTAAATGTGACCTGAACCTGGATAAGCAGCAGAAAACGGATGGATGAACAGATGGATGGATTAATCAATTAAAAAATAACTATCATTTAATAATAATTAATTCAAGGGCCACATGTGGAGATAATTCCCCGCCAGAAATCACTAAAGAAAATATTTTATAACTAGTTTTATACTTTATAACTCACCTGCCTGAGGCAGAGAAAATATTTAAGACCTGTGTAACTGAAATTTAAGACTTTTTAAAACGTAGTTGAGGGTGAGTTAAATGCTTTTAAAGATGTTTCAAGGCCTGCAGATATCTTGTTAAAGCACTTTCAGATACTTTAAAACTGAGGCTTTAAATGAGTGAGAACTGAGCAGAGAAGAGACAGTCATGAGGAAGAAACGTTGGATAAAATGAAACACGAAAAAAGGAAACGAGACAAAATCTTGTTGTGAATCTGGTCAAACTGCAAAGTGACAGCTTACTCATTCCTCAGTGTTATTTGCAGATCAATCAACGGGGCCTCACCGGCCTTCTAATAAACCTAACCTCCATGTCTCTGGATCAAAGTGGAGCACCAGGGAACAAACTTATGCAAGTACGAAGGTATGAAGAACATGCAGACTCCACACGGAAAGGCCCCCGGTGCAGGCCTCAGTCATGACATTTTAATTTGTTACTGGTCAGAGCTGCTTCATCTTCATGGTTTTCTTCAAGTTTACATCTATCACTAATCCACCAGGGATGAAAATGTCAGAACAAGTCTGTAAGTGAACTTTGAGTGAAGACTGTCTTGTCAAATTTGTTTTTCCAAGGTCAAGAATAAACAAAGTACAATGAAAAACACAAAGCCTGAGCATCTATAGTTCCATGAAACTCCATCCGCTGATAAAGACCACGTGACACCATTGAAAGCTCCACTTAGTGGACCTTGAGACAAGATACCAAGACCGAACTCTCAAGCTGTTACATGGAGTTCAGATGTCATCGTTATCACAAATGAGCTGAATGAGCTAAAGAGTGCAGAGGGTGATGAACAGCCTCAGACCTGCTGGGTGTGAATGAATCCGTGTCATCAGTTAGTCAGACAGCGAGACAGGCTGAGACGGCAGGGGAGTCTGTGTCGACTTCATTGTCCTGCCGGACAGAGGCTGATGGGTCTCTAAAAGACTGACAGATTTCACTTGGCCTGGAGCCAGCAGACAAACACACACTAACATTAACGCACACACACATTTACATACAAGCGGCACCCTACACAGCATGGGAACTTTTGGGGCTGCTGGTTTCGATGAATGGATGACGGAGGCGGAGGACAGATTGTCGAACTATTAGTGTCAAACACGGGATTCAAAAATCTTGTCCCCCGCCAGTTAATGGAGAAGCAAACACTGCAATCATTTATTTTTAATTGAAAAAGAGTGACGTGTTCTCTGTGAAGCACGTTGAACTGAAAGACATCCTTTTCAGTCACGTATCATGAAAAATTTGACATAGATAGTCCGCAACCGGTGCTCGAGATAACAAGAGCGCAGATAAATTAAAGTGATGAATTCTACTTTTCACAGTGTGAAAAAAGAGACAGTGCGTGGGAAAGAAGTTGAATTATTTCCTTTTGTGTCCCACGGAGGATCTGAAGGTCAGACTGAACCTGCTCCTCCTCCCAAAAACCAGACAGGCCTCACAGAGAGCAAAACTAATGGTGCGTTCAGGCACTCCGTGTCAATTTGAAAAATAAAATATCAGGTTTATAGCCATCGGTATTGCTCTAAAACAATCAATATAACTTAAACTAAGTAACAAATATGTTCTTTGCTGTAGTTCATATGATAAAATCTACCTGTGACTTCTACCTGGTAAATGCAGTGTGATATTTCCTGACATTACGAGCCGATGAAGGTCACCTGAACGCAACACCACAAGGTAACAACCGACTAAACCACTGTGAACCACTGGATAAAACAAAGGGATTTACTGGTTGAAATCTTCTGAATCTGGACTCTGGACTCAAAATGAAGCCTCAAGTCTTTGATGACAAGTCCACATCAAGTTCCAAGTCTCTCAAAACAAGTCAAGTCAAGCATCAGATCCTTGAGGACGTCCAAGTCAAGTCTCAGGTGCCTTAAAAACAAACCTGAGTCAGGTCTCAAGTCTCGTACAGCTTTGTTATTTTTCATTAACACCTGGTTTAAAGGTAACGGTTCTTGATTTGTCTCAAACTGAACACAGCAATGATGAAACAAAGAACAAAGCAGGCCTGTCAACAACCTCGACCCACTGCTCTCAGTGTTAATGAAGACCAACCTGTGGTCTCGGTATCTGCCTTTGAACCGAACTCAAAGAATGTAGCTGTTCAGCCTCTTTCACACGTAGCCATTTCCTGTTTTTCTGACACTGATGTCGTCACCCCACCTATGTGGAACAACAGTGAAAAAAGGGGCTGAGGTGGGGGCTGTATATTAATCTGCTCCCCTGTATTAAGGTCAATAGAGCCTCCCAGCAGTCACAGCAAACACAGTGGAGACTCGGGTCTAAATCAATTTACTTAGGAAAACCTGAGGTCACTGAGGGTTAAGTAAGAGGTGGTGGGGGGTGGCGGTGTTGTTCCTCCATTCACCATATCTGATTTAATACGCATCGGAGCAGGGGAGGCGAGGGAGGAGCGGAGGGGGGGACGTAGCAAATAAACTCAGCGGATATTAAAGGTCAAAGGGTCGTCTAACATGTGTTTTCTGAGACAGACTTACTGAAGACTAAAGCAGATGAGTCACAGCTGAGACAGAGGTGGCACAGATGTGGACCCGGGTCAAAAACGAGACCTGTTTTTATCCTGAACCACTTCGACGGTAAGGTACTCAATATTTACATCCAGTACTTAAAGGTTAAGATCATAAGTTTTATTTTCAAATGTATCACAGCTCAGGATTAAAGCAGCTTCTTACAGATGTTTTGCAAAAAGTCACAATACTGTTACCTCTACTCTGGTTTCCATTTACTCGCTTATATCTCAAAATAAACTCAATTTATTTCTAATGAATCTTTAAGTTTGATACATTAATACATTAATAAACACTGACATTTCAACTTTTAGGGCAAAATTCACCCAAATTTTTTTTAGTTTTAGTGTTGATGAAGCATTTTTTAAATTTCCATGAATAACAGACCAAACACTGATGATGTTACATCAATTTCTTGCCTCTTACTTACTTACTTTCTCACTTTTATTTATTTCTCAGAGTTGTTTTAGTCTTTGTAGCCAATGTTGTTTGATGTTTGGTAATAATACAGATGATTTTATACACCTACAACATCCAGTTGTACCTGAAACGCACCAGGAATCACAGATAAATTGTGGTAAAATCCAGTGTAATCCCTATAGGTTTAGAGACTGACATGTTCAGTGCCTGGCTCAAGGGGACTTCAGCAGTCTTATGTATCTGCTGATGGACTGAAGCTGTGAACTTTGTCTCCCTCCACTCTGACGCACTTGAATATAAAACCTTAATAAGGCAGATTTCCACGTTTTCCCACACTGGTGACAGATACGAACACGGTAACGTCTCATGGGTGGACGCAGCTCTGTGGAAGTCATCAGTATCAGATGGTAAGATGGGGAAAAGATTTCTCACGCAACAGTTTTAAAAGACATTCAATATCATTATTGCTCCGAGGTAAGATTATTTCCATATGGCGGCGGGACAAGTGATACCATCATTTTTTAACAGTTATGATATAAGTTACGAGTTCTATTTTCATTTAATTTGAGTCATTTCACTGTTGTGCACTTGAACTGGCCGGCCAAACTCATACAGTCTGAGAACAGCCTGCAGATGGTCATTTTTTACTGTCAAAGCTTTTACATGCCTAGAAAGAGCTGAACTGAACTGTCTATAGATTGTGCTTTATCTCTCTCTTCAACAAAACCAACATCACACAGTCACTTGCTGCTGCCTCAGGATAGCAGTGTGATTGACCAACAGAAAACTGAAGTCAGTTATTTTAAGGAGCATTATCAAGACGATAAAATGCACCTACACAGGCCATGAGACTGTTAAAACAGCCCACAGTGTGTTTCATGTTTCAGAAACTCTGTTGCAGTTACACAATTTGTCCACCAGAGGTGGTGCTGTTTCAACTCAGTGCACAGCCCAGTAACAACCTCAAAACTCCAGAATCCCTAAACGTACTTAAAGCAACATCTGCAACCGTTCTGCTGCCACTGATTACATTTCGTTTCCCTGTGTATTAATGATATTAATGATATCTTAATTGTTTTTTGTGACTTTGTGACTCAGTTATAAACAGAAGTGCACAAAAACCTATTAAAGCTGCTAAATAAATAAAGTTGGATTCACTGGCTGAGTCAGTTGTGTATATATTTAAGTTGTCTACGCAAGTCAGATTCAGAAAGTTCAATCTTAGCTTTAAGTTTTGCCTCTACTCAAACACTAATGCCACTGCAATCAACTACAATGATTTAAATGGACAGTCAGGTTAAAGTTTCAAAATGAACACCACCCAAACCACATATATTTAAGCTTTATACATACATCTACATTAACATTTAGTCATTCAGCTTTTATCCAAAACAACTTACTAGTGAGCGACAACAGTAAAGCTGAAGGCAAAATGAATGTAGAAACAGGGTTTCCAATGCTAAGCCTTCCCTGTGATCTAAAATCTAATGAATTCTAAGAGTAAACTGTGCAGTAAGCTGTTAGAAAACTACTTCACAGACATTCAGACATGAAACCCAGTACTTATATCTACTCAATCAGCACAGCTTGATGCCTGAGAGGCAGTTATCGTGGATGTAGATGTAGTGGATGTGAGCTGCCACTAGATGTCAGTGTTTGATTTAAAATGACCTCAGCGGATAAACAGCAGGTCTGAAAACTACCAAAGTAAATTATTCACTGTTTAATCATCCTGGAATTTAAGTTATATTAGTTTAATAAATACAACAGTTACACATGTTCAGTGTCGCGCAGGACATATATTCTTAAAGTTAAATTCATTATATTTATATTGATCCTGGGACACTTGTGATATTTGGATTTACTTTAAAACCTACAATATATTCCTATGAGGGCTCACACTGTATCAGAGACATTAGTTAAAGTTTTATTTAAATTCTCAGTTAATTCACTGTGTCATGATTTCTCACCACATTATTTTAATTTGTCATCTTTAGTTTAAATCCATGAAACCGGTGATTACAGAGGAATTCACAGATATTATTTAACTTTAAAAAAAACTTTAACAATGCGGAAGAATTACTAATACAGCTGGAAATAATTCTTTATAATTACTTTAGAAAATGAGGAAACTGAGTTGTTGATTAATAACACAGTATCGTGTTAAATTAGAGTTAATCAGCTAATTACTAAGTGATAATCGATATTTTTGACTGATTTAACGTGTATTTAACAGGGTGGTGGAGTGAGAGCAGAAAATAAAAATTACTAAAATTGTTGATAAAAGAAGAAAACATCAAAACAAACCGCGGATAAGAGATAGAAATATAATGATAAAGAAGGGGAAATATTTCTAATAATTGATAATCAATGAGAATAATTTGTTTGTGAAACTTAATCGATACTTTTTAGATAGATGTTTTTTTCCTGAGTTTTCCCAGGAGCTGCAGCCTTATAGTCGTGTTAAGTCTCCGTTAGATTTAATAATCATTTATCTATAATAGGTTATTGATCGTTTATATCGACGTATTATTGTAGGAATTTAAAAAATAGCGCATTTTTGATGATCGGGTGTCCGAACAGCGGTTTGTCTGTCCCGTCTGAAACCGGAGAGAGAGGGGGAGGAGGGACGGGGGGAGCGAAGGAGGGAGAGGAGTAAAGTGTGGAGAGAGAGAGGGGGGAGGGCGCGGTGAAAAACAGCGCATCCTGGAGACTCTGCAGCTCCGCAGCATCCTCATCAAAGCCAGCGGTGAAAAAGTTGCGCCTCCTCACTTCTCTCCGTCACTCCGCCGCTTCTTCTGCGGGTTTCAAACTTTCCTGCTGCTGGATGGATCCGTGATGCGGACAAACGCGGAGAAGTGAACTTTTTCTCTCTCTGTCTCTCTCTGCTTCTTGTTTTGTGTCCATGCTGAGGGGCGCGGACTCATTTTGGGAATACTTTCTTCTTTTTCTGCCAAAAACTCCGCTCCGTGCGCACCGTCCTGTAGATGTGGATTTCACGTTGTTGCAGCGGATTTTCTGCACCGTTGTGTTTTTTCTTTCTTTTTTTCTTCCTCGCTGAGAGAGAGAAAAGAAAAGTTTGACTTGAACTAAAGCGAAGAGGGAAACGGGGCGGAGAGGTGTCCGGACACACTGCTCGGCCGGGACGAGAGGAGACTGGGGACAGTCCGGGTGAGTGACCATGTGCTCAGAGAAAACAGTCGTGTCTCAGTCTTTATCGCGGACTGAGCTCAGAAACTGATGATGAACACATTCGTTGAAACTATCAGAAACTTTAAAGTCATCTTTTATCGCTTTAATTCACTCATCGTGATTCTCCTGTTTTACTTTCTCTTTATTCACTTTAACTCCTCGCATCTTAACAACTCTTCACCTTATTGTTATTTTATGAATTTATAAAGACGCCAGTCACTTCAGGCGCTTTAAATAAACACAGGAAAGCTGTTTTTAATGCCTGACTGTCCTTATCACTTAGGGTTATTTGAGGTTTACACTGATCCTGGAATTCCAGGAATTTGCAACCTGATATTTAAGATGCTGCAGTGAAGCAGCCTGCACAGCACTGATTTTAAAAGTTCCTCACGGGTTAAGGAAACTTTCATTCTCCCTCCTCGTTTCCCTCCAACCTCTCTGCATCTTTACTCTAAAATGAGATAAAACCCTAAAGGCTTCTTTCGTTAAGTTGAAATAAAAGGCTGATGTGATTTTGCAGAGGAAGTCAGGTTTTATCACTCACAGCTTGGACTGATTTCCTCTCACAGAAGCACATAAAAGCTCATTAAGATTAAAGTCTTTAATTGGTGATTTAGGTGTTTCTGTGCACATGAAGGCCTCACACATTCAGCCTCATCTCGTTTTCTTTGTTGCACATTAAATAAAATCATCTGCACATTTTAATAATTAAATAAAGACAAATAAAAGTGAGTAAAATCTAGAAAAAACAACTAAATACAGCAGGCTGGTTTCCCTCCCTCTCAGAGTAGATTTTTTTAATACTGAATGGCCGGTTGCATTCATTTGCATCAGAAAAAAAGTTTTAGTGCATTTGCTATTGTGCAGGATGAAGAGTTCCAGCAGTCAGGGAGCAGGGGGGAGTGAAAAGATGTGAAGAAATAATGGGGCCCCTCACATTATTCAGGATGACATGGGGGCTTCCCAAACCTGTGATGGGGATGTCACTTTCATCCTGCCCCGAGCGCCTTCCTCCCCTCCTCGCTGTCATTTTCACACATTTCCACACAACCCCCGCGTCCCGGCCGCTCGCCATTAACCACAGAATCTGTGCAGCGTTTAATGACTGAAAAAATGTGGGGAAGTTAGCCGACGGATTCCATGCAGAAAAAAAAAAAAAAAAGGGAAAGAAAGGAGTCTGGCATGCAGGCGGTTGCGGGGTGCGATAAATGTGAATTGGAAGTGAGTAAAAACGCCCCGCTGTGAGGACTCAAAAGTCTCTTATCCCACAAAACAACAAGTCCACACCAATTACGCCATGTGGCCCTGGGGCAGTTGTTGTTCCTTGTGAGGGTTTTTTTTTTTTTGGTGGAGAAAAGAAGCATCAGTGGCTTTACACAAGCAGGGTTAGTAAATCCACCAAAACCTCCAGACCTGCTTAAACACACACATTTCATTTAACAACAGGCTGAGCCACGACTCGGTTTATCTTAGCCTTTTATTTCCTCTCTAGTGTAACTAACTATAACCATAATAACCAGCTATTAAACCAGAAATTAACTGCTGTTATTTAAGAAACTGCAACTTGTAAATTTCCCCATTGTGGGACTAATAAAGGATTATCTTATCTTATCTTAACTTGAGAGTTTCTGACATTTTTTCATAAAATATGACAAATTATTCTGATTAGTTCTCTGTCATTTCACTAATTAATTCATCAACTAATTGCTCTAATGACAACTTGATCATCTCTTTTTCATCAGGGAATCATTTAAGGTATTTTATGCAGAAATAACAAACAGTCTCTGGGTGCAGCCGCTTAAACATGAACATTAGTTTTCTGTCACTGTAAACTGAATTTCTCCTGGTTCCTGATCCTCCTCTGTCTGATCAGGAATTATCACAGTTTTAAAATAATGTGAGTGTGTGTTTCAGCCTTTGTAATCACAGTGAAACTCACACTCCTCCTCCTGCTGCTGTGTGTGTGTGTGTGTGGATTACAGCTGTTATGGATTTCTGTTTAAGTGGATTACACTGTTTGCTTTTCTCGCTGACCTCGGCTAATCACCGGCAAACAGCTTCAGAAGTTAAAACAGGATCAGATTATTCTGACAGTAACGGGCACATGAGGACAGATTCAGCTACAAGTCAGAAACTCTTAAAGTTAAATCAAATCAAATCATGTTTTTCTTTTTTCCACCCTCACACACACACACACACACACACACTCGCTCTCTGCAGCTCTACATACATTTATTCTGTGAAACTCTGGTCACTTTTTCCACCAGATCTTTGATGACACCAGAAACTTCCTCTGACAGAGGAAAGCAGCTATCAGGCAGCAGCAATTACACATGATGAAAACAGAGCTGTGTTTAATGCAACGCCATCACACACACTCACACACACACAGAGCGAGAGACGTCAGAAATCAAAGGTCCAGGGGCCGCTGGGGGCCTGTAGTTCCTCCTCTTTGCTGTGTACATAGAGCTCTTCGGGATGGGCTTTGATGCGTCTGTTAATTAACTCCTGAAGGGACGGCAGCAACGCCACGTTCAGGCCTGACAGCCGCTGAGCAGGGGCGTCCATGAGTGTGTGTGTGAATGTGAAGGGCGGATGTGAAGGATGCCCCACACTGTGAGCAGAGACGCCCGTGATGACATGTCGACACGCTGTGAAAACGAATGATCCCACATCTCAGAGAAGTGTTGGGCTTTTTTCTGCGGAGGGGGACAGATCGTTTCTCTCCCGTCCTTCGCCGGGCTGCGATTTGCTTATCACAGTCCCAGTTATCACCACATCTGATGGCTTTTGCCGTGTTCGATGATCGCCGGGCGCTGCGTGGAGCTGACTGGCTGCTCCGTGATGAAGAGCCTCTGCCTCTTCCTTCAGATGACGAGCAGCGAAAGCGAAAACAAGCTGTGAAACGCTGCCAAACCGCACAAGCATCAACCAGGCCGAGCAACAAACGGGAAAGAGCTTTGTTGCTTTTTTTTTTCCTTCCCCAAAATTTTTAAACATGTGGCGTCCCTGCGGGGCCATGTGGTATTCTTTAGCAATCAACCCCCCCCTCCACCTTCGGCCTCGTCTTTCCGTGAGCTCAATCAGACCTTGAGGTCAGGAGGAATCTGTCCGGCCCCCGGAGGCCCCCTGCTTCTCCTTCTTCTTCCCGCCCTCCAGGAAGGGAGGGGACCCGTCACAGGGGCCCGGGGACAGACTTCATCCCTGGGGGGGGGGGGGCCCTGCAGGTCCTGTGACATGCCGTTAGTGACAGGGGGGCCTCAGCAGGTTTTCCGCCGTGTCAGCGGCTGTTAGCTGTGATTTCAGGTGAGACCTGAGAGCATGTCCACACCAGAAACAAAACTAGAAACATCACTGCTCAGAAATACTGCAATCAGAGAGAAAACTACAACTATCAGCAGCAGTATGTACTCTTCTAGTACTACAAGTAAAAGTACTCGCTACGCAGAAATGCATCTAATTACAGATGTGAGTTGGAGGCGATTTTAACTACGTTATCTAATGTGGATCATCACAGATAAATCTTAATATGCAGTGTCTCACACATGTAGAGGAGTATGAAGTACAGTAAAGTACAAATACTTCAAGCTGTACTGTAGCACAGTACTTGAATAACCACAGAAGCTGCTGGAAGAGTAAATTACTGAAGGTGTTTGTTGCTCAGCGAGGGTTTGTGGTTTTGTTTTTGAAGATTTCTGAATCTTTTTGCTTTTATTGATATGTGATTGATCAGTGATTTAAACTTCATTATCAGAGAACCATGCACACACAGACCAGCTGTAGGTCCAAGTCCTCCCCGGGTCTGCATGACGTACATGTTCTCATATGAGCGTGTCCTCAGGGGACTGCACTGTATGTGCCAAAAAAAACACCAACACAGAAGAAATAAACATGTGGACAGGTTCAGGTCCACAGACTCTGACCGTGAAGTAAACACACAGTTACTGAACTAACTTTATGACATTGTGATGCAAATTCAACTCAAGTTATTTTTGACTGCATTACGCCGTGCAGGTGTTCACACACAGTATTATGTAGGCAGACATATGCACACACACACACACACACACACAGAGTTCTGATTAGCCAACTGTGACAGAGCAGCAGGGAGTTTCCCTGGACGCTTCGTTTAAGAGCTGATGCCACGATGCTGAACAGTTATTACCTCCAAACTCTCAGAAAGCAGAAAGGATGGAGAGGTTGAATGTGACTTGCAGAGGCAGTAAACACAGCGGAGACACATAAACAACCAGAACTACTTAGATCCGTTTAGCAAACAGCCTAAAAAAGTCACAAGCCGAACAATCCGACAGCGCGAAGCGACATTTCCTGTTTATTTGTGTAAGCTGTGTAGCTGTGGATGATGGAGGTTCACACATTTATCTGGACATCAGATTCAACGGCTTTTAAATGAGGTTCAGTCTTGTTTAGTAAAGTTAGGGGACGCTACACATCAAGTTTTATGAAGCACATAAATGTAAACCTGCTGCTGCCAACGGTTCATTAAGAAATACTGGTTCATTTCTGGGATGAAAAGAGTTAAATCAGGCCTTTGTTGGACCGTTCATCTCCCAGGTGTGACAGCACGTGGACAGAAACCTTCACTGGAAGAATAAAGTTAAAGAAAAAAGGACTCACTGTGGGTGTTGATGAATTAAAGGGTCGGTCCAGGCGGCGAGGAGGAAGTGAGTGGTCCAAACTGTGGCTGTAAAACAGCGAGCGGCCGTGCTGCAGCCGGACCATTTGGCCGAGGGTCAGGGATCAAAGCAGCGGGTCTCGGCGGTCAGTGTGAGCTTCACGCCGTCGGCAGGCCGAGCTGAGGAGGCACACATATGGCAGGAGGTCAGAAAACTGAGAGGGAGAACAGGGATCACATTTTAGACTGTTAACTGATGAGTGTTCTGCTCATGGAGGTTTTGGCAAGATCTGAACCCTCCACCCCTGCTGCTTGCCGTCATTTTGTGCCTCTCTCTGAGGTATTTTGCAGCTTGACTTTAACTTTAACGGTCTGCTGCTGCTTCATGACTCCTGAATTGCAGTAGTTTGTTAATGTAAACCGCAGATATGTTAAATAATAATACAAACGCTTTTCTCATGTCACAACCAAAACTAGCAGCTGGGCCTTGTTCCTATTCTTTTCCCCTTTTCCTTTTGCATAATTTCGAGTTTATTTATGGGGCCAGTTTTATCTATACAGTTGAACAGTAGGTTTTTATTCACTCCCTCCCACTCAGACCTCTTCACCGAAAACTAGTAAACATTTTGGGTAAAAAGACGCAGCTCAGGGCTGCAACTTACAATTATTTTAATTATTCATGAATCTTTTGGTCATAATTTCCTAAAACTCAAGGTGATTTCCTTCATTTGCTTGTTTTTTCTCACCACAAGTCTAAAAATATTCAGTTTACGATTTTATAAAGCAGGAAAATGGTGGAGTTTTCTCCTCAGGTAATGACAAAAGTATGGAGTATGGCCGAGGAGCATGGATGACCTGTGTGCATTCATACAAGCCTCACAGGAAGCAGTCAGCTACCTTTAAGCACCGCTACTGCTCAAAAAAAAAGAGAGAGAAGAGCGAGGTCAGGGTCTGCTGTGGGAGGCGTTGGTTGGTTCTTTCGCTGAGTCCGGTGGAGGAGCTGAGCGGAGTCCTCCTGCAGCGGGGGATTTCTCCTCTGAACTCCACCGCCACATCTGTTTGCTGTTGGTGAGGGCAGGAGGAGATCAGCCACAGGATATTGAACATCCAGGCTGAGAGAGGGGTGTGAAGCTGCTGTTTCTTCCTCTCCCAGGAAAAAAAAAGACACCGGTTGATGGTGTGATTCAGAAACAGTGAAAGTATCATTCAGTTGCTCTGGTTTTTCCTGCATTTCCTCCTCTCTCTGTCCCATCAGTGTCCTCTGTTTGTTAGGACAAACAGTGAAACAAGTAATAAAATAAAACACAAACAAGAGGCTTTATCATGTCTGGCCTCATGGGAACACTTCCTCTCTCCCCTGTGCTCTGTTTTTAGCTTTCAGATCGGGGATTTTGGGCCTCATTGCTTCTCTTCTTGAAGTTAAGAGGAACAAGTCTCTGGAAGTCGGTATAAATTCAAATGTCACTGTTAGCCTCTATTTGTGCATTCGCCGCTCGTACAATAAACAACCCCCTGTTCGGTCGAAGCTGTATTCTATTTTAGACTCGCCACCGACCTGGGCTTCTTTTACGGGATAGCTATTATTCAAAGGAGAATAGGTGTAGGGCCCAACCATAAATTCCAGCAAGTGGCCCTTCGAAAGGGGTACGGCGCCGAGGAATTGACTGCGTGCTCTGTGATTTTACTCTGCTACGCTGTGACCTTTTGAGTTGAGACAGAGTCATTTGTTTGCTTGACAAGAGCTGCTCTAATAATTCAGGGGGACAGTGGCTGCTGGTAATATCCGGTGATGAGCCAAACTGTACTCCTGTAAGCCGGCTACACCTCGAAGGCAGAGGCATTTGTTTTCCTGACGCAGGGAAAACCCTCTCGCTGCGAGCTGTTTGATTTCTGCGAGTCGTGGCCCTCCACAGGACTCATATATATCCTGAGTGTTTGTGGGCCCTTAGTTAATTTACAGAGTGTCAGAGGTGTTACTCTGGGGCGACTTACTCTGGTACTTTCAGGAGCGTCCACAGCCTCCGTGCAGTCTCTGTGGAGGGAAATAAAAAACAGGAGATCATGATTTAAGATGTATCATCATTTAATTATTAAAGCTTTCAAGTCTGGACCAAGGTTCATGTTGCATTTGATCCAGTTAGTTTTGGTTTTATGTTTCTGTTTTGTGAGCACACTTAAGAACTTTGCCCACGTCTACGTCTAAATGTGCTGCATCTGATACTCGACACTGATAGTTTGACTGGTTTCTGAACAGACGAGTGTCTCAGAAAATAAGCTTTAGATTTCCTGACAGAGTAAAAGAGTAAAAGCTACAATTTTGTGACATTTATGCAGAAACCAAACAGCACAAATGGATGACAAAGCTATAGTAAAAGGTCAAATCTTCAGACAGATGCAGCAGCAACTGATGGAAACTAAAATCAATCATGTGTTGTCTCTACAAACAGATGAGTGTTTCTGTTCCTCTCAGAGTGGTTTAAAGTGGAGAAGCAGTGACTTAGTGAGGGGAAAAGGATGAATTGACAGAACAAACAGTCATTGATTTCAGCACAATGACTCGACAGAAAGGGGGGGAGGGGCTCCTCTGAGGTTGTTCCTTTAAATAACCTTATTGTAAGGATCTCTTTGTTGGCCATTATACTCAAATGAATCATTGTGAGCCCTTTGAGAGGAGCCTCCAGTCAACAGGGGGAGGTGACAGTTAATTACACCACTAACTGAGCTATTGACTTGCTAACCTGGTTGTTAGCTACCCCTACACGTAACTCACTGATTCCAGGCAGAAACTCTGCTGTGTCACCACGTCTCTGTCCTCTCTGGTGTTTCACAGAATCATTTAGCTGAAACCTTTATGTATGAGAACTAGACAAAGGTTTTACAACAAGATTAGAAGTTGCTGGGCTAGCTGAAGTAGCTAGTTTGGATTTTTTAAATCAGGTTTGTTTAACCAGAAACATCACTGTGTATCTCTACCAGACTCCATTGACAAAAACAGGGATTTTACAGAGCAGAACACAGAAGCTGCTGGAATACCACTCCATCTGTTAGTGTGTCTGTTACTGGTGACTTAAGCAGTGAAGAAGTATCAGATATTTACTGAGTACAAGTACTACAGACACACTAACAGATGGAGGCAGAAGCTTCTGTGTTCTGCTCTGTAAAATTCCTCTTTTTATCAATGGAGTCTGGTAGAGATATATAGAGATGTTTCTGGTTCTTCCTCTTTAATAAAAAGCTCTGTCTCTGTAGGAATCTTATCATCAATGTTGTCACACACTTAGAGTAACAATCTGAACCCATCAGTAGCAACAACAAGAACTTTGATGTGAACAAATGTCTGTTTGTTTACACTGCAGCAGCTGTTCAGTCACCCAATTCACTGAACTTCCTACTGCACCGATTCCAAAGGTTTATTTCCCTTTTTCCCATCATAAATACTGGATTTATACTTTAAGATTATCAACAGTTACTTAAAAAAACAACAAAGATCCTCTCTGACTCCACACTGTCGAGGATATACTGTAAATCAAAAGAAGAGCAGTGTGTTATACTGTAGTTAATCTTTTTTTTCAGGCTGCTACACCAATCACTAAGCACCTCGACGTGTGAACAGCAAATGTTGAGCCTGACTAATAATGATTTGCGAGGACAGATCAGAGGAGTGTGAGCGTGAAAGACTGCCATTATGTGCCTCATATATCACCTCAACTAGAGGGGGTCTGTGTGTGTGTGTGTGTGTGGGGTGAAGGACTTCCCATGAGGCTTCACTCCTGGCCTCTCACACCTGTTACACTGATTCATCCACAGCAATAAAGACACCAGGCAGAGCTGTCAGTCAGAAGCTCAGCTTTGTTAAAGAGGTAATAAAACGAGTTTGGTCATTTAAAGACTCAGTGAACTGCTGCTTCATTTGAGCGTGTGACCTACAACCCTCCGGTGGTTTAGTCAGCGTTGTTACAGGACCTGTCCCGTAACCAGAAGGTCACAGGTCTGGTTCCTGAAGCGGCAAATGATCAGGTTAACAACTGTTTCCAGTCAGAGATGCAGCCAGTTTTACCTGAAGAAGTGAAAACTCTGAGAGTTTAAGAAGTAAAATCGACCTCAGTGTCCTCTAAAACTCATCATGTACATGTTTCATTTATAAATGAATCTATTCATTATTTTGTCTATGAATTAAAATGACATCAAACTGTGAAAAGAAGCAAATCCTCTCAGGTTTCATCACAATGCCCACTGGTTAACACCAGATCTACCTCTTGGACTCAATCCAGTCTGAGCCTTAAAACCAGGTCCCCAGATGTTTAGTTTTTAGTCTCAGTGACCTGATGGAGGCTGAGAGAAAAGTCCTCCTCACTTCTCTCTGGGCTTTGAAGATAAAGTTGTATTGTTCTAACTGTTCAAGCCACAGAGCCGGTCTGAATAGCGCTGGCAGAAAGGTCAATAGTCAAATAAACTTTGATGACATGCAAGCCAAGACCCCCACCTCTTCATCCCCCCTCGCCTTTAACCCCACTACCCTCCCAGAAAAAAAAAACCCTTCCTCCTCGCCGACCCCCACTGCCCCGCTGCCAGAGAGCAAATTGAGTTGTGAGTTGCAGGGGAAAAGAGCCCTCGCATGGTGAGCTGTCTTTCATGATGAAACCCTCGGACGTGTTTGCACCGCGGTCGAGGATAAACTCAGAGAATCGCGAAAGACAAACACGTGGCGGCGAAGGCTGCGGGCGCCGAGTCACGTGGAGACGGTCGAGGGTTTTAGGCATCATGCTGCTGTTATTTTCCATTTATTATGAATGAATGAACAGGTCAGTGTTTCTGATGAAGAACACTTTGGCGTTCACCTTTTGACCTTTCCTATTTCCTATTAGTATTTATTCCCTCAGAGATGTGCATGTATTTGTTCCATCATCCAGCTGGCTTTTTTCTTTGTTAGTTTATTTTCACTTTTATTTAAATGGTAAAAACAACCTGGCCTTAAACAGGTAAACCAAAGGTGTGGATGAATGTGTCTCGGCCTGACTGTCTCACTCAGCTCACACTCCTGACCAGGCCTTTTTTAATCAGCACTCTTGAGCAGGAACATCTAAGTACTCTCAGTGAGTCCTGAGTGTACTCATCTCATCCCCAAATTAACACACCCTTTCCTCAAGCACTGGCCCTCTGAGTGTACTCCACTCATTCGGCATTAACAGCTTCCTTTTGTGTTCCTTTGCTTTCAGGGACGTCGGCCATGGAGACTTCAGCGTCGAGAGCCGCCGAGAAAAAAGACAAAATGGACGGGAACGCTTTCGGAGACCTCCCGAAGAAGCCCTCGCCCTCTGAGACAAGAGGTAACATGCTTTTGAAACTTTCTCTCAATGCACCGATGTCCGGTTGTCTGCCAGGACTTTGCATGCTGCGTGTCAGACTGAGCCGAGGTCTCGTAGGTGCTCAGCCAGGGGGCAGACGGAGAGCGAACACGACTGATGAAATATACATTTCAAAGATAAGGTGCCATCTCGGGAGCCGATGCTCGTGGCTCTCCTCAGGCCTGATAAGGTACCAGCAGCAGTCAGAGGTGACTTACAGTAGATGTCTGATAGGAATCCTAAGCAGACCCAGGTCTTAAAAGAGCATCATTAATGCGGATCGCCCCGGTATCAAGGCCTGGTGTGTACAGTCGAGGAGTGTGGCACCATTTGAGCCTGTAAACGCTGATGAATAGGTAACATGACAAAAGAAGAGGGGGGTCGGGGCAGGTGAGAACGAGTGTTTGTGTTGTTGAACTAAATGAAAAGTAGCAGCGATCCTCTCTCGCCGGGGAGGGACAGGCAGAAAGAGAGAATACATGTTTTAAAGATGTCAGTGAACGTGTGATGAAAGCTCGGCATAATGAGGCCGAAAGACCTTGTTCTTACCTCCAGAGTATAAAGGGGGAAAAAAATGGCAGTGGCTGGTGGAGCCGAGGACGACACGGAGCTTCAGAGACTGACAAAGATGCAGACTGATGGGCTGCCTTTGAAATGGAAATTAAACGTGTGATTTAGTGACATTTTTACGCATTAATGAAGGACTTGGTGGCCTGCCATTATAAAGAAACACTCATTAATTGATAAAGAAGGAACAAAGCTGAAAATGGAGCTGGTGTCTCACCAGAAAACAACTTTAAAGGACAATTCTGGTTTATTGTAACTTGGACGTAACAAAGTAATTGCTGGAATCTATGAATGAGGCAACGTCACTACACGGCAGTCAGGTAAAGGTAGAAATTACCTGGTGGAAAGTGAAGTGTTTCCAATGGAAGGTGGTCAGTGAGTTGTGGACGTTCATGTTTATGGTCCAGACAGAAATGCTGGTTCTCACTGATACTGTGGTTGAACAACAAAGTCGAGAAACGTGAGCAGTCGTATGATGAAGGCCACAGACCAAAATGTGTTGGTCTCACACTCAGTTTGTCCTTTATACAAGTTTTTTTATTTAACTGAAGTTGTAGACAAGCCACCAGTTTGTCCAGATCATTTAAAAAACTTCACTACTGCCCCACTCTAATCTCTCTGGTTAAACTGCAACCAAAACTATGAAACATCAGAATTGTAAAAATCAGATGTATCCTTTAAGTTTCTTGTACCAGATATATGTAGATGTCTCCGGAGCTTTACAGCATGTGAAGGAGAAGAGACGTATCCAATGTTCCCCTCTTAGCATTAAAAAATCATCTAGAGATCCAAATGCCAAAAAAAAGGGGGGGGGGTGGTTGTACAGTAGTTCAGCCTGTCAAAGCACTGACCCACATTTAATCTACACGAACAACCTGCTGAGGTGTTTTTCATGGCAAATGTCCCATGAAGAAGAGAGGCGAGGACAACATGAGAGGCAGAGAGAGCGATGGAGAAGGACGCATGTTTTAAAGATGTCAGCCAACGTGTGATGAAAGCTCAGTATAATGAGGTTAAAAGACCTTGTTCTTACCTCCAGAGTATAAAAGGTATGAATTACTGAGGGAAAAAAAAGCTGGTGGATCGGCACAGAGGACGACATGGCAGCGTTGGAGAGATGGATGCAGAGTGACGGGCCACGTTTGAAATGGAAATCCAGCTGGTGATTTAGTGACATTTCTTCTCTTTAATGAAGAACTTGGTGGCCTGCCATGATGAAGAAATCGAACATTAATTGTTCATAAGAGAATATCAATGTAGGACAGTTTTACATGTGGAGCTGGCGTGTTGGCTGCTCCATTTCTTTACATGATCTTCTTCAATATTTGAACAAAGCTGTGAACTGTCGACATTTTCTCTCCACTGGGTTATAAGCACAGTTCCCAGGATGCATCAGTGGTCACATGTTGTGTCCGGTGTCTTTATGTGACTTTTTTAAACTAGACAAATACGGTCGCTGTCTACGTATTCGTTATGGCTTTATTTAGACATGAAAGGATCGTCTGCCTGTGCTGTAGGTTGTTTTAAGATTTGACTGAACTGATGGTGCATTCAGGTGCTCCTCAGACGGTCCGATTTCCCCAAGTTGGGAAAGTCATCCTTCTGATTTACATGCTCCAAAAGTGGAAACAACATGGACACTACAAAAGAAAAGATGTTGGCAGCTGTTTCATGTAAAATTAAGCCTGATGTCGCCCTGCTGTCACTTTACCTGGACATTTAAATTAAATGTTAGCAAAAGAATGATGTGCAATATGTGAATTTGCACCATTATTCCAAAGTCTTTCACCATCAATTGATTTATTTTCCTCATATGTGAAGGAAACTGTGCTGCAGCTTGAGTAAAGTCTTCAGACTGAAAGCACAACATTAAAAACGAGCTGGTTTTGTGCGTTTGCGTTGCTTTAGGAACCAGTGGGACAATGAGAAATGATCGAGTCCAGTCTGAGCTTATCAGACGCCAAAACACAGCACGGCGGTTTCTACCACAGCATTATGATGTTCATGTCATAAACCAAACAACAGAGTTTCCAGGTGACGTCATGTTCTCTGCTCTGTGTGTCTGCACCCCCCCGCTGTGCCAACACAGTGGTCTCATTGAAATAAACGAGGTGGGGCTTGTGGTTTCTCAGGCTAATGCTAATGTCGGCCTGAACACGGCCTTAGTGTCCTTGAGCAATGCACTGAAACCAGATTCACCCACAAATTAGAAGCTGCACAGACATAAAAACATGAAAATGTAAAGTGGTCCAGCTGGTTGAGGCTGGAACAGAAGAAGATCAGTTACAGAGTATTTTTCGACAGAGTAGCACAGGTTAGGTCGTTAAAACGCCCACTCTGGATACAAGTCCCAGCTGAATGCCTGAAATGAAATTGTTCATGTAAAGTTGGGCATGAATGGACACTTTTTTCAGCTTCTTCTATAGTGGAGTATTCAGGAAACTGAGAATAAAGTTGACATTTTATAAAAGAAAGTCATAATATCATGAGAATTTAAAGTAATATCAAGTCTTTTTTCCTCTAAATATTTACTTTTTTACTTATTTCTTTCTAATAGCAGATACATTTTTGGATGTTATTGAGGAAAACAACACAGACCAGTGAACAGAAACAGTCCAGAATAAGACTGAGCCTTGTTTTACATGAATCTTGCTCCTCTGACCCTGAACCCAACCTCAGCTGAACCTCAGTGCAGCTGTATATTCATGCACGGCCATTTTCAATATCAGCTGCTGAGTTTTTAATCTCCTCATACCTAAAATAAAAAGTCCCTCCATAACTCTTCTCCCCTATCAGCTGTTGTGTAAGAGCCCCGTATTTTAATCTTAAATAAACAAGACGCCACCCGCTCCCGTCTCGACCAATCAGATATCGCGGAAGAAGCGGCGCTAAAAACCACGACCGTCTGCCACTGCATCGAGACGGAGCAATTACTTATCGCGGTAATATGCATTATTATTCCAGTTGCGAGCTCCTGATAAGTGAATATGCAGTTTGAGAGGGAGGCAGATGAGACAAGGGTCCTTGAACCTGAGAGCTTATTCCCAAACAAGCCGGTGGCGGCGGCGGCGGGAAAAGCAGACAATTCTAATATACTGCTGCTGTTCGGGGCCTCTTTTATTGTCAGTGTATGGTTTACTGTTGGCTGCAGAATTCCTGTCACCTAAGTCATGCCCACCTCTGAGCCTCGACGCCGGCTGTATAACAGCCCGCCCTGTTTTATATTCCCATCCCGCGTTATTTATTTCGAACAATTTCCTCTCTATCAAAGGACATGGCTAATGCCGAGTTTTAATATGTTATTTACACATAAAAACAAGCTATTTACAGCGGTGTATGTGTGCAGAAGGGAGGAAAATGAATGGGCCCCCGCGCCCCTCTCCGATCTGTTATATCACAGTTTAACAATCTGGATTGCTAATAGAACCATTTATCATGGAGCGGTCATTTATTTTATGTGAGCAGCCCAGGTCCCGTTCCCAGAGGCCTATGGAAATGGGGTGCGCATATAATGAAGCTCAAGTGAGAGTCACTTTGTTTAAAAAGTGGATACGCCACGCTCCGAGTCAATTAGAATGGACCCAGGTGCTCCAGACGCTCCTATCTGCTCCTTTTTGATGATCAGCCCCCTCCTCGCCTCCCTGCTCCGTCCATCCTCCTCTGACCCCCTCCCTTTGTGTGTTTTTTTGGGAAGTGAAGGAACAAGCTCTAAAATAAAATAAAGCTCTGGCACGTTGACTCCTGGACCCAAGTTCGGTGTCGTTTACCAAGAACCGGCCTCGGCGGTGCCAGTTGTTTTTGGGCCGAACTCCCCCTCTCCTCCCCCCTCATCCCCTGGCCGAGCCCGGGGCTCTGCTGCCCAGTTAATAGATTCAAATGAGCGCTTGTATTTCCTCTGACAGCACACATCTGTCTGCTTATACAGGCTCGGGCCGCTGCGTTCAGATTTACACCATCTCAGGGACCTTTATGATTTCAAACCCATTCGTAATAACCGAAGGTATTTAGAGCGAAAATATCAGGGAGAAATAAAGGAAAATGACAAAGAATCCACCGACTGTTATTGATGTATGTGTCAATTTCTAGACTCGACTCTCAGAGAATTAAAGTCAGCCTTTATTAGGGATAGAAATTTCCCTCTGTTTATATACGTATAAGTTCGGAGACATTTCACAACGGCTTGGTTGGAATCTGATTTCCACTGGATTGGTTAAATTTAGAGTTATTGCCTTTTCAAAAAGCCATTCTTTTATTTTTTTTAAAGCAGTTTCAGGTCACAGCTGAACTCGATTCTGATTGGCTCCCTGCCTTACATGACTTCCTGATGTCTGTCCAGTCAGATCCGCCTGCAGGATGTGAACTTATTTGGATCAGAAGATGATCAGTTTGTGCACATCTGAGCTAAGAATAGCTTTTTAAATAAATACAGTAAAGAACAAGCACTTTGAGAGAAGAAATCCAGCTTTCAATCACACCACATGATCTTCATCGAGCAGACAGACTTTGTCCTGGTGTCTTTTAAGCCTTTTAAGGAGTTTTGATCATGTCACATGACTCAGCAGTTTCAAGAACAAAGCTAAAATTTTAAGCCAGTGAAAAATGGAAATTTGAACATGTTCAGTAGTTTTGTACTTATTATTTGTTGTTGTAAAGTTGTGAAGTATTTTCTTATCCTGAATCAGAGGCGGTTTGAAACCCAGATTATGGAATCTGAAGAATCTGTGACCTTTAAATCCGACACTGGTGCAGATTTCTTTTAGGGAATATTTTAGAGGGAGCTGTGTATTTCGGAGGTTTTGTTGTACGTTTTTTCCTCTGCTCTCTGTCTGTGTCTGTAAACTAGGCCAGAGGAAACTACTGTGTGCTGCTAATGATTTGATTAACTGGCTTTGGTGGCTCATGACATACATCTTGCCGAGAGTGAGTTTGTCATTTGAGAGGGAGATTGATGTGCCGTGCTCAGCGCCCTCCCCTCCCTCCCAGACTCCGATTCCTCCCTCCATCCCTCCCTGCAGCCTCCCAGGTCTTTCTGCTGAGTCTGGCTGGTCCGCAGGGAGGGACCCTAAGTACTTAGCACCTCCTAGGCTGCCCCAGGGCACACTGGGTGGGGGGTTGAGGGGGCGGCAGACCTAAACAGGCTTAGTACTCCCTAGTATATCTCTCTTGACGGGCAAAAAACACACATTTTTCAGGAAAGAAGAACAGGAAGATTATCCCCTCCCTGCCCTGAAGCACTGTATTTTTTAAACACTGGATGTGAAGCTGCTGCAGATTAAACACTGAGCTGACTGACAAAATTAATATTACAATTAATAACAATTCAGTTTTTCTATGAACCAAAAATGCCAAATAATATATTGTTCTACTTCATTAGAGGGAGAATTTGCAGTTTCTTTTCTGTTTTATATAATTTCCTCCTGAGCTCTGGACTGGTCAGACATCACCTTTACCTTTTTTCTTTTTCTTTTTTTATTTATCAATTAGTCAGAATGAGAATTAAAAGCCAAATCAGTAAGAATTATTCTTATTTACTGACTTTCAGTGGAATAAAATCATGATTTTATCATTTTATCCTACAACAAAATTGATGCTAATGACACTGCCATTATGGCTGTATTTTTCTTACTATTGTGTCTGCAAATATTTGGGATTTTAACAACCTCACGTGCAGTTTACATCCTGTAATTACATACAGATTAAATATATTTAATTTGGATGTTTAATATCAAAACTGATTAAAATATATGGAAGGCAAACAGCAGAGTAATGGAGAACCACGTTAACCTGAGAGCAAAAATAAATATGAAGGACTAAACATCTCTCTTGACACTCAGTGCTGCAGTACAGATGCCACTTTTCCCATGTTTAGCGCGGAAATATTTCCTGCAGTGTGCAGTGAGGTTTTCCAGGGTTTAGGGAATAAATTCCTCTGGTCAGCCCTGAAAGTAACAAGCGATCTTTAAGGTGCTTTGAATTAAAGTAAATACTGGCATCTGCCTCAGCAGAACTGGAGCTGAGGGCCTGGTGGCCAGGCTGGCCCATTAGAAACAAAGGGATTAGTTTGATTGTGATGAATCCTGAGCTCTGGACAAAAGCGCCTCCGTTAGATGAATGGAGACGGGGGCCAGGCTGTGTAAATAGTATTTTAAGAGAGGTGGGTTAGCGATAAGGACAGATTTCTTTATCAGGCCGGTAAAGTGGGGGCTGTGGACAGTGAGTAATTGATGGTGGCTGGATGCGCAGGCCCCCACCACAAGCTAGCAAGCTGCACAGGGAGCACTCAGGGGGTCAGGCCCGCTGGCAGAGAAAAATGCGACCGAAAAAGGCTCAGGGTCCACCTCCTACTCCAAAAGGACAGGCCACTAATCTTCCTGAGAAGAAGAAGAAGAAGAAGAGGGGGCGGCGGTTCTTTTCTCCTTCCCTGCCTCTGTGCTGTCTAAATGAGGCCCAGCTCGGGGAGGCCTCGGACAGGCGGGAGCAGAAAAATAGCCCCCTGATATTAGCACAGGCTCACTAACACACAAACCTCTACCTCTGCTTTACTGTGGGCTGGGACAGCAGGGCTGCATCATGCTCATTTTCTGTTTGATTCAGCAGGAGGTGCCATGTTTGGATTATCAGTCGACTTTCATATAAAGGAACATAAAAAATTAGCATCAGACACAGTGACCAACTAATGTGAGGCTATAAACCAACTACTCCACAGTCACACGACGACAACCTCTGTAGTCTCATTTAGACACTCGTTAGCAACCGCCTTTTTTAAGACACGTAAAAGCTTCAAACATCAGGAGTGGGGGATTTACTGACCCATTTTATGTCGGAGAATAAAACCTGAAAATGTCTTGGAGCTTGTGTTAAAACCACAGACCTTATTTCAGACATTTAACCAGAAACACACTGACTCTGGGACGAGGGAACAGGAAGTGCTAACATGCTAACATGCTAACTGACTCGAGAATTTCAAGCTGACATCAGATGTTTCTGCAGCATGTGGCCCCTGTGCACGGCCCCGCAGTAACAGTACCACTTTCCAGTAATCACAGTGACTCTCTGGATGGCTGTTTCCACATGAGAACCCATATGTGAGCCCACTGCACACACAGTCATCTGGGCTAATGGGATTTCTGCACACACACACGCACACACACATTTCTGTGGCTCTTTGTAAACATTTAGCTTGATGACTTTCCAACGTGCCCTCGTCCCGTTTTATCTGAAGTCTCACTCAGGGGAAAGGCTGGTCTAAGGAGCCTCAAGATTAGATATACTAAGTGAAAACAGGAATGTTTTTTCTTATATTTAGTCTATTTATAGACAGGCGGTAGATTACTGGATAAAAATCTGCTTTAAAAAAAAAACATTAGTCTTTCTGCGCTCAGTGGCTCCTCACTTATTAGTTGTTTTCAGGCGTGAGAACAGTCATTAAGGAAACTTGTAAAAACATGGCCTAGATACTCCAGATGAACCACATGTACTTTAAAAGCATCCAACATAGAGTAACCAATCTACTGGAAATATACTAAAAGGAGAATCACCTCACAAGAGCCAGGAACCTGGGGAAACCAAAAACCGCTAGGAGGAGAAAGTGTGTGTCCTTCTCTAAAATCTTGTGTTTTTTTAAATGTTAACATGTAAAGCTAATTGCTGTTTCAGTTCTCACCACTCTCCGGGCCTGAGGATCAAAGTGAGGTTTCTCAGAGTTTTTACTGAGCATCGCTGGTTGACTAAAGCCATCCCAGCGCTGAAATATGCAACCGCAAGCTTCAGGCAACGTCTACAGACATCAATCTCTCAGAGCCATTAAGGTTTGCTTGCACTGATTCCAAAAACAACAGGCTACATTCCTGGAGATTTACAACTGTGGGGAGTGAGCGGTTGGGAGCGATATATGGATGTTTTAGAGGATTAAGCCAAAACTCCCCCACCTCTTTTTCCTTTTTTTTCCTATTTGGTATCCTATCCCTCCTTTCCCGGTATAGCAGACTGCAAATTAGTTCCCCGCCCCCCTGAGAGGTGGCCTCTGAGGTTTAGGGGCAAGTCCCAGGTTTGTCTGGGTTCAGCCTGAAGACTGAACAGCACTTACACGGTCTATCCTCTACAGGCTGCAGATTTAAACACGAGGAACAGCCACAGTGTCACAGTGCAACAAAGAGAAAGTTTCAGCAGCAACAACAACAGCTGCACTTAATGTAAAAGCTTTTAAATTATGACATCTGGAGCTGCTGCATCTTATAAACTGCATGAATCAGACGGGAAATTTAATTTTAATCAGCCACCAAGTAAAAATGCTTTTATAGCTGCAACAATCAGACAAATCTGCTGCATCCTGTCGTCATCAATACACCGACTTCATGTCCAACGTGAGCTCAGCTCCTACTGAAAGACTGAAAGAGAAAACTGAGCTTGTGTTTTTTGTTTTTTGCAGCAGCAACATGAACCTTAACAGAGTGAAAATGACTCTGAAAGTTTCCTCTGAGTTCACTGTCTGAACGCAGCGCACATCTCCCTTAAATATAATAAACACAGACGGGGGAGGAGGAGGGGGTGCAGCGTCTTGTATAAACAGGTCGGGGGCCGTGGGACGCTCTGACGAAGACTCGACTCAGATTGGTACGACTTGTCTTTTTTTTAAAGCTCAGACAGATCTGCACGAGTCAGAATGAAAACACTGCACATGTGGAAATACTGCATCTGTGTGTGTGTGTGTGTGTGTGTGTGTGTTAGTTTAACTTGTGACCCGCTGAGCAAACAGAGGGATCAGTGTACGTGTCACTATGGAGGCCATATTGTAATAGGCTCATAGATCAGGGGATCAGAGTGAGTTAAATAAACTGGTTGATCTTTGTTTAGAGCAGAGTAAGATAACACACACTAATACTGAAGAGGTATCAAAATATACTAAAACCTAAATATAACTGGGATCAAAGGTCGTTCGGAGCAGCCCACAATTACCTACAATTACCACCAAATCAGAGCTTCCTGAACAGACAGAAGGGTGAGTTTATACAGGCAGGAATCTCAGGTAATCATTAATTTGATTGCACTGATCAGCGCCCTCATTAATCCACAGATACAGTGATTCAGAAGGTTTCCTGTAGCTTCACAGCTCATCACTTCTTGTTTCTGATCTGGGATCTGGTCTGAGAGGAGACGGACTCCGAGGCAACAGTGAGGGTCTGACCACTCATGTGCTACTGATCTGATGTGTGCATCCGACCGGCCACGACGCAGCGAACAGACCACAGAGCTCCTAATCACCCTGCTCCACATAAGAGCTTATGTGTCCCCTAAAACACATGTAGGAGCTGTTGGATCCTGACTGAGTTCATACCCACAGTTTATAGAGACAAGCATTTAGACAAACAAGGAACGCTAAAACTCTCCACTGAAGCCCAGATAAATTAAACTGTCTTTGGGTTTTAGCAGCTTGTTTTGGTTCTAACCAGCACGACCACAGAGTGGAGGGCCACCCTTGGTGTTACAGGATGAGGAAAGTAACTGTAAGAGAGTGAAGTAAAAGTTTTTGGAGATTAAAGCCGTGGTATTCCAGAGACTCCTCGCTCTGCCAGCTGATGGAAATCCCCTGGCGTCTGGCCCTCCAAGACAAATACCAACTGCATAAAGTAAACCAAAAAAAACCACCCTCTACATTTCCTAACATCAGCCCGTGTCACGTAAAGCCTCGCTCCGCTCCACGCCTCTTCATCAGTCACTACAGCCCTGAAACCTGCTCGGTGAGGAGATAAAACTGGTGCAATGAGAGAAAATGTCTGAGCTCTGAGATCAGCAACATTAACAGAAGCACAGAGATGCAGGAACATGATAATAATACTGAGAATTATCATTATAACTCACAGAGAAGTGCTGGTAACAGGCATGGTCAGAGGGTGTGATTCAGATGGTGAAATCATGAGTCAAATTCTCAGGAAATTCATCCACAACACTGACAGGCGATTGTACCTTTAACGTCCAGATAATGTCACACAAAGAGAGAGTTGTGGAGACATTTTAAAAAGTCTCTGTCTGGATATTAGGGTGAAAACTACCTGTTGAGATGGATATTTCTTGCAGTGTGTTGAGGAGGATGAGGGTTGAGTTCATGCTAAGCAATGGGCGACTCCCACGTCCATTCAGCTCCCCTGCCTCAGCTGTCCATCACCATGTGATCTGGTTTGGTTTCTCGTGCTTGTTTTACCTCTGCACACACATGTAAAAAGTCCCAGGGGTTATTTCTGTTGTTGCTACCAACCAAAAACTCAATTATTCCATGTTACTCCATATAATTTCTGTAACTCTGAGGGCCAAACATTTCAGCTTGACACAGTCTGAGGTAGTGACAGGCCTGAAGTGTGAACCTCCGCCCTGTGAAACAGCACACAGCTGCCATCTGAGCGCTACAACACTCTTTACTAAGTTACAGTGAAATGAGAAGAGGCAGACTAATTGCCTTGTAAGTATTGCAGAAAGCAGCTGGAGATTAGCAATAACAGCTAATTAGCTCGGCTACAGTGGAAATCAAAGCTCGCGCATGAGGATAAACACACAGTGTGGTGTTTGTCTGCCAATTATAAATCTTTATGAAGCACCGGGTTGTCACATTCAGAGATTTTAAAAGCTCCGGTCTGAGAGACAGCGAGGAGTGTTGTATTTCAGAGAGCTGCAAACTTTCCCCCTAAACACCAAACCTGTGTCTGCATCGCCACCGGCCCGTAGCAACTGTTAAAACACTGTAACATATGACTTGGCTCTTTTCTTAATTCAACGCCGAGCCGCTCTGAGGAATATTTTCCCTCATAAACACGCTGAAGTAAGTGGTTCCCCATTAGCCTGGCCTCATGTTCAACACTCAGAGAGCAATGAAAACGATTAGAGTCTCAATAAAAGAGCTTTTTGTTGGAGCTGGGAATCAGTTCTAACACCTTGGACTGACTCTTTAAAGCATTACGTTCAGAGGGATTTGGACAGAGGGGATGGTCCTGATGAAGACGGAGAAATTAAAAACATCGAGGTGCAGAGCAAAGCTGTAATCTGGTGCCAGTATTGTGAAATACAAATTTGAAACTTGACACTTTTTTCTGTGGTGGACTGAATTATTGTGGCTTGTTGTGGTTTTAATGAAGAGATGTTTACATTATACACTCCATATGGTGGAGTTAGAGGCTGACTGGTACACTTTAGGCTCATATTTTTAACAATAAATGACTTAAACTGGGATAAAATTCATATTTCTACCTCTGAAAACTGCTGTGGGTGTCTCACAGACATTACCCATAGACACATGGGTGGACAGATGAGAGATGAACACGGTCTTGCGTTAGCAAAAACGCCCAAAAATGAGTTCATGAACTCGACGACTGTGCCACAGGTCTTGGTAGCTCTGTGATGTGGTCTGATGAGGTTTTTCTGTGAAGTCACTCCTGACTGACTAACCTCCACGCTGAGTAACGGTTCCTCTCTGACTCTGTAAAAGTCGTCTAACTTCCCAGCATTTTCCTCTGGTTTATTTTCCTGTATTGAAACTCATCCCACTCTGAGCTGCTCTTTGTTACCGTGGCGACTCCCCCCGCCCTCCCTGCCGCCTCCACTGAACCCACAGAGGGTCACGGTGTTGCTTCCACTTGAAGACGTCTCCTCCCTCTCTGCCTGACTTACGGACTCTGCCTTTGTACTTTTGCAAAAGGGGGGTGTGGATGTCTCGCCCGCCGTCCTCACAATATTCCCATCATCTGACTTCGCCCCAAAACGAGCTCTTTACCACACGGAGAGGACTCTGGGAAAAAGTTACAGATATGCACATCCTGAAAACCTAACTTAAAGAATAACCTGCAGGTGATGATGTTTGTTTTCCTGATAGTTTCAGCTCTGATCCTGGAAGCTGGATTCAGTAAAAATCTAGCGACTGCTCGGGTGATGAGTGTAGCTCCAGTAACTTATCCACAAAGCAAGTGGAGACCAGTTCAGTTAAGATGGTGCAGTAGAGAAGGGGGGAGGGAGTGGGTGAGAACAAACAGACAGTGATTGATCTGTTTTTAGTAAAGATTTGGCAGCTGTTCAGATGACACTATCAACAAGCTGGACACAGTTTATTTACAGTCCTCTCCTCCACGGCTAGTTTCTGTCAGTCCACTGCCATCAGCAGAGGCCCCAGACCTTCTGCAGCTGAATCCAGTCGTAACTGTAAAAGCACTTTTTCATTCGGAAGTCAATCTGTTTCCATCCTCCAGCTCCTGGAGCGTCAGAGAGCAGCAGGAAGCAGCGGCAGGCTTCAGGATAATGTATGTAAACTGTCTGGATGTGGGTGTAATGACACGCTCCGTACTGACGGGGAAACTCGATCACGGCTGACGGCCTCGTCTGCTGGGCCTCGTACTGACAACACACCCGGCTCAGGTGGTAACACGAGCCGACGCGAGGACGAGGACGGACGCGAGACCTCGGCAGGCAGCCTCCTGCCCCCGTTCAGGCTCAGCTGGGCTGCCAGAGAAAAGGGAGCCTCCCCTCTTTCAACAATCCCCTCGGCTGAGCTCTCGTTTCCTAATCACGGGCTTCCCCTCCGTCTCTCAAATTGCATGAGGAGTGAGTGTAGTCCCTGAGCTTTCTGCTGTCAGGAGGATCAATCATGGGGCTGAAGTGAGTGATGAAGGATTAGCTCCACTCAGGAGCCTAACAATGTTTGTTTTAGCAGAAATTCAGTAGTGATTTTCAAATTCTCTGAGCATTTCTACTGAGTTTCACCTGCTAACTACATTTCTACTTCTCCTGCAACACATTTCTGAAATACTATACTTTTAACACCAGTACTTATGTACATTTATGCACTTAACATCTCAAAATTATGACATAATTATAAAGATCTCACAATTAACAGATCGCTAAGATTTTGTATCTTGTAACTAAAGCTCAGGTTTTCTCGCGATAAAAACGTCCACAATCTCGTATCGCGATAAAGGAAGACAGAACAGTGGATTTGTTACAGCCCTCTGAGATAGCTTTAATATATAATGCATCAGACAATCTGCTAATGCAGCGTTAAACCAAAAAAATGAATGGATCTGCTGTGAATCTGAAAGGTGACATGCTTATTTTGGCCTCAGTATTTGTGGCTCTGACGCTGGGATGCTTTTTCTGCAGAGCCTCTAATTTGGTCAGGAAGCTAATGGCTCTTTTAGACTAATTGTTGTCCTGACGTGCTTTGTCTTCTAGCCATTGGTGGTGTTTGCACGAGCTAATTAGCCACCAAACCAGGCCAAGCGAGGACTGAAATAAGGTCAGGAAATATGTATATTAGCGCTGCTCTCATTTATACCATCTCTTTCTTAATAAGTCGATACACGAGTCACAGGAAACTCATTAGACAGGACTTTTAAGATGAATCACTGTAATGATGCTTCATGGACAGAGGGTTTTTTTTTTTTTTGGTCAGCATTATGCAATGGGAACAAAGTTGAAAGGCGGCTTGTAGTTAATGTTTTGTTCTATTTCAAGAGGGATTATTTTTTTCGTTTGAAATCGGGTGCTTGATCCCTGCACGGTTAAAAAAAAAAAAGTTGTTTTCTTCTTCTTCTGCAAATGCTTTTGTCCTGCTCCGGTTTGCTGAGACGAGACGAGATGAGGTGCGAGTCAGCATTTAATTGTGCGCCGTGCTCTCATTGTGTGAGGTGGCCTCTTCTTCTTCCTCTCTCCCCCGGCTAAGCACTTTATCATTACACACTGCCATGTTTGCCGGGCTTTGTGGCCCTCGCCGTCCCTATTCAGCGGCTGAATTGTGCAGGTCAGAGGTGGCCCGCTGGGGATGAGACGCAGGGGGGAGGAGGAAAACCTCACCCTCCTCACCCTGATCCAGAGCCAGATCAATACTACACGTGGAGGCAGTGGTATTCCAGCAGCTCCTGTGCTCAGCTCGGTTAAAATTCCTCTTTTTGTCAGTGGAGTCTGGTTCTGATATTTATCGTGAGGGTCATCTCTTTAGGCTGGGAAACTCTCTCACATGACATTTCTCACTCACTTGCACTGGTTGTTTGTTCAAACTGTAACTCTAACCTTAGAGGTGGCAGATGAGAAGAGCCTCGCAGTGGATGCAGAGATGGTTAGAGGAAGAGTAGCTCAGAGCTTTGGCGGCTGGAGATTCCCCTCCTTGACTTTCTGCACCTAAAATTTGTGCAGAACAAATGTTTAATCAAGTACACTTCTCTCAAACTGCTTTGTTCCTCGTAAAAATACCCCTTCTCCCTTATTTTTTTCCATGTAGCGGCAGCTGTCTTTACTCACAGACAAATAGCTTCATGACAGCAGGATTTGCGTGCTTTGGCGTGAAGCGTAACAACAGACTCACAAAGGCTGCTCCTGAAAAACGTGTTCACTGTTCAGGGCTACTTTTTTTTGTTTAGCTCTCTTCTTCCTCTCAGTACAGCTTGATTGGGTGCGTGCAGTTCATAAGACCACATACAGTAATGTTGTTTCAGCCGAGGCCTTGCGGTTTAACCAGCTGTCCTTTAACTAAACCAAACAATCTCCTGACAAAGCTCCTGCTCATCAGCAACATGTCTGTACTTTAAAATTAAAAGTCTGGACACCATCACGGCCTCTAATCTTCCCAGAGGAGCTGGGATAACTGTTCCATCAGTTATCCTGATGAAGTGTCTCAGTCATCTAAACTTTTACAACAGGAATTAAAAATTAAAACTGTTGAGCTTTTATGTTTACAGTGCTTGCACAAACTTCTAAAACACCATCAGTGTTTACAGGCGAGTGCTGAGAATGACTGTTGCGATATTTGAGGCATGATAAATTCTGTGTTTATCCACTTCTTGGAAAAGTTTCTGGGTGTAACAAAAGGCCAGAACATGCTTCTTTAAGCTCGGAGGTCTACATGATGCCGGGTTGAGATTTGGGAAGTGAGAGACATTTTCCTCTATGTGTAGAAACATCACAGGGGAGGTGGGGAATGAAATCTTCACTGGGCTTCTCAGTAATTTAACTCGTTTGAACCACTGTGAGATCTTTTCCATAATGGACACGAATACAAAGGAGGAAGATAAAAGAGTCAGAAATCATCATCCTCCTCCTCAGAGTCATAACTCAGTCACATCTGAACACACAGACATGACTTACACTTCCTGAGGATGTCAGTATCTCTGATGTCCACCCAGAATAAACCTCCAGAAATCCACTGAGAAATCAGGGAACAAAGCTTCAGAACTTGTCTGAGAATCGTCGTGTTCTGAAGTTTTCCTCAGTGTCACAGTAACCCAGTGATAGCTGTCTGTACATCAATGGGTACAATGGCTAATTCTGGATATTTTGATGGTGCTAAATTGCCAAAATGTAAACAAATATAGGCCAAAAAACAACAGGGCTCAGCAACAGCCTTTACGAGGCCTCGATCTCCTGATGGTTTCAGTGTTTTCTCTCATCATAATCCAGTCCAAATGGGGCTTTAGTGAAGCAGGCGACTTTTCAGATTTAATCAGTCGAGTGAGGACGTGGTCTGAGGACGATGTTGGAGACGTATCTCCAGAAAAGCATCAGTCAGATCCACCTGGTGTCTCGCAGGGTGTAATCACACCTACAGTCCCCTTTTTCTTCCTTTTGAACCTCAGTGGTTCAAAAACCTTTGTGTTTACTAAACGCTTTGCTTCACTCTGCTCGATTACAAGCCAGCTGAGGCTTGTAAACTAAACTAAGACGAACTCCTGAGCAGCCTGTTTATGGGAGTTTCTGTAACGTGTCATCGCACCGGGGCAGAGAGTTCGGTGGCGAGGGACGTCAAAACAAATCAGAGTCCAGATCTTGTAATTTTGGCTCAAAGTGATGGGAGCTCAGTGTTGTAATTCCCCCCCTCTGGTGTTCAAGGGCACGAAGAAAAAGCTGAACATCATCATCAGATGAGATGATATCGGAGTTGGATCCAGTTTCATCATGCTCTCTGTCCTGTTAACTCATTTTTTCCTGGTTTCTTTAGTGCACTCTCAATAAAAAAGTGAATTTTCTTGAGTAAATGACCAAACATCTGTACTTAAAAAGTGCCTTTAAGCATCCTGACCTGCCTCATCACTGAGATATACGCACCATAGAAAGGTCCTCTGCAGTGGGAAAGTGCTAATCAGGATTAGAAAGTCAATTCTCTTTAGGTTTGTCTCCTTTTCTCTATTGTCTTCTCTCAAGCCGTCTCCCACATGCTTCTCTTTACCAGAGAAAAGAAGAAGGGGAGAGGAGTGAGGAGTATTGTTGGGGAAAGGTCATTTTGAAGTGTGGGTGAAGAGGGCTTTGTGCAGAGGCAGGAGCAGAGTCCAGAGTGTGAAGACAAAGGCCGTGATGTGTGGTGGGAGGAGGCAGTGGAGAGGGGCAGTTGTTCCTCTGCAGTATCAGATCATAGATACATGTTTTCTGCTTCATCCCGCTATAACACCTCCGCCTTTGTTGTTTCTGAGGGAGAGAAATTCATTTCTCATTACGTCAGATTTCCCACCTGGGTCAGAGACCTGAAACAAAGCTTCGTCAGATTTCCTGCTGCGGCCTCTGCGTCTCTGTTTGAAGACGTTTACTCAAGCTGAGGAGGTGCGACCCATCTTTAGAGGACTGAGGAAGTCAGCCAGGGGCCTGCTCTCCATCACGCACAATGGCACAATGTCAAACACACAAAACACAGCCAACGGTAAAATAAAGCTGGTTAGGAGAGCAGAGCCAGGGGAGCAGCTGGGTCAAAAAATAGAGACAGTTCTGCTTCAGCAGATTGTGTCAGGCATGCAGCCGAGTGTTTATCGACACGGGAGGCGGCCGAGTGCTGACGCAACAGCGCGGACCTCGATCTATTTTGGTAGATCGAACTGGAGGTCCGGGCCTCCTCGGTGGCGATCGGGGGATTGGCGAGGTGAGCGGTGTGAAGCAGGAAAAGACGTCTTCTGCTTCCACCTGCGACACATTCATCACCACGAGGAAGGAGAGGAGGCGCATCACTCAAAAGATTCCCCTGTGTTCCTTCTCTCTCGTCGTTCTCTCCCTCCTCCAACATCTGTATCTGCGGAGGCCTCCACCTCATTAAGACATCACAACAAGAACCTTACAGAGCTAATGTGTAAAACTGACTCGCCTGTGCTCAGGTGTTATTCTTAGCTCAGGTTTTCTCCCCTCTCCTCACCCTCCTTCCTCATTTTGGAGAAGAACTAGGTCTTTGTTTAATTTACAGATGGCCCATTGGAGTAATTTCCCATTCAGCTGCTCAACTAGTCCGGGACGAGGCATAATCCCAGGCGCCCCCCTAGCAAGGGTGCCAGCGGGGTAATATGGATGTTAGCTGGGGAGCATGGTGACAGCCCTAGAAGCGACAATTTAATTCATTGTATTTTAATTATCGCTCTCATTCACCAGCTACAAGCCCCTTTCTTTGGCTCCCCTCGACAGCGAACCTTTATCACTGGCCCGTCGAAGAAGATAATAAACTTTTGCTTTAAGGTAATTACTTAATCTGGACAAACCTGTGTGTTAAGCAGTGCTATTAAGCGAGGGGGTGATAAATCAGGCATGCATTGGAGGTGGGTGATTACTCGACGGTGCAATCAGTCTTTGAACCCTCGCAGTCTTTTAAGTACCTAAATTACACAAACAGCATGCTAACAACATGCCGCTCGTGACACGGCGAGCGGAGGAGGCCCATCAGCGCCGCTGCCTCGCCGCCTGCCTCGTTTGGTTAATGCCAGCCGCCGCACGCTCACCTTCAGCCCAGTGATGCATGGAGGTTATTAGCACGTGGCCTGAGCCCAGCTGTCGAAGGCTGATAAGTAACTCTCCCTCGTGGTGGTTTGCCACTGGGGCCACCTCACTACAGCCACACAGGTTAGCCTGGATGGAGAGCAGAGTGGAAGGATGGATGGTTCACTGGTGGACTGGATTAATAGGCAGCAGGGTGACTATGTCCAAATGAGACCATTTGACAAGGCAAAATAAATTTTTTTCAAGTGGTCACACCTTCATTTTAAGGAGCCACAAGCAAATAAGTTTGGGAGCCAGGGCATCAAAGGGAAGTAGGAAATGTGTTTTTTGTAATTTGGATGACCTGAGCCTTTTAGAGATGTTTATACACAAACATTTTGGTTTGAATGTTGTGGTTTTGGGATCTTCTGGTATTGATTAGTGTTTGTTTTCTACTCTCCAGTTTATAAACTCATCTCCTCCAGCTGTGGAATAACTGACACTGACACGTCACGATTTTCTGGATAAAAAGTCAGCACTGAACAGGAAGTGATGCGTTTTACGTTCTCTGCTCGCGTTCGGTAAAACAGACGAAGGAGAGCTGTTGTCGTGTGATGATATCGTGATCACACAGCTTGAGTGCAGTATGACGGCCTGTATGCAATAGTCTGTGGATTCGGGACTTGAGCCAAAGTTTTCTGCTGCAATTTCCTGCCAGGATCTTCAAATTCCCCCCTCGTAGAGTGAGTAAGACAGAAAAGATTTCACTGCAGAGGTCTGTAAATACTTCTGTCACTGAACAGAATTTTACTGGCTTTAGTCTGGTTGTTACAGTCAGTGTAAATCACTGATGATCTGCTGGTTTATCTGACTTTCAAGGTCACAGAGATTCTCCAAGACTGATAACTACTGTCCAGATGTGGAATGTAAAAGTATGTAAAAGCCATAAAAGTAATCCAGAGTTAACTGACTCAAACGGTCTTTGCATGAGGAACCTGAAGTGAACAGTCACATGCCTCAAGAAAATATAACCTCGAATCTGAGGTTTCCTACAAGACTTTAAGGTATTTTGGACAATATCCACAGAGAGGAGAGTTTAATGTGGATTCTGCTGAGCATTAGCAAACATTTGGACAGTCTCTCTTCAGCTCAAAATACTGAATTTCATGAGTAGTTTCCAACGGAAATCAGCTGTTGACAGTTGCTGTAAATCTGCAGAATATTGTTGAAAACTGGTTGGACAACTGGTTTAATTTTTAAGTTTTGATATCAGCCTCAAAAATTCAAACAATTTACAGCCACAACCTCTCATGTAGTCAGTTTACTTTAAAAAGAAGTGCTTGTCAGATCGATGAACAGCATCTGAAACCTATTCCTCCGAACCTTTCCAACATTAGAAACTGACATCTCGTCATTGGAAACAGCGTTACTAATGTTTTCAAACTCAAGAATTAACTTTGAAACTTGACCTGCGAGACGGCAGTGGAGGGAATCTAATCACAAGGTCCATTTAGTAGCTGTTCTGGAGCTTTCCATCATATCATATGATCATTGTTAGCAGACAGAGTTCAGATTTCAAGCTAACATGGATGAGAACGTCCTCAAAAACATCTAACCGTGACAACAGGGGAAAGAATAGTTTAGTCAACGTCTCATAAACTGAATTACTGCAGAACTCTCACTAGTTTTAAAATATGCACACAAGCACGGTTACCAGACACACTGTTTGAAGTTTTAGCCTAAATTTAGCTCACACTAAACTTAAAGATAACATGCTGCAGCAGTATGAGAAAACAGCATTTCTGCTGCGTGCATACAGGAGGGGGGCCTGACTTTGAAAAACTGTAGCCGGCCCACTGCAGCGCTCCACCAGACGCTAAAACAAATGTTATCAAGCAAAGACTAATAGATGGCTGGAGCCTAAGCGGGGGCACGGCAGCGCTGCCTGACGCTGCGTACGCCCAGGGGGGATCGGGGCCCAGTGAATCAGGTAAATGTGCCTCTTGAACTCTCATGAGCGCTCGCCTTTTGTTCTTCCTGTGGCGGCAGAACAATGGAGCTGTCTCAGTGATGGAATAAGCCTGCCTGGTCAATCCCCCGGCCAGGACGCCGGGGCCGGGCTGACTGGCCCGGGCCCGGGCCCAGGCCTGCAGAGGGAACCTCAGGCCTGGATGACTGGATTGTGACCGGTTGAATTACTCCCTCTAGATCCGACATGTCCAAACTAGAAGGGTCATTCTTGTTGAGACATCTGTGACTAAAACTTCCTCTGTAACAAGTCATCCACTCTGAAGTTTTTCTGGCTAAACAAACAAACAAACATTTCAGTCATATTTTCTATTTCTGTAACTGATCCATCAACATACTTGAGACCTGATCTGGTAGGAAAAACTACAAGTACTTTCCACTGTTGTACCTTGACCTTTGCTTAAAGATTTAAAGACGACTTCCCCTCCACAGGGCGACTCTGACCATCATGTTTTTGTGACCCAGATTTAGCTGCTCTTTGTCTCCCCCCCTTCTCCTCCTCCCCCCTTGACCCCCTCTTATAATTCACCCCCAACTGTTATGAATGGTGCATTAACTGGAGCTGCTCTTTGAATGGGGCCCTTTAGCTCTCTCTCTCTCAGCCTACACAGTGTATGGAGGCAGACGGAGGGTAATTATACCAGAGTGAACCAAATTACAATGGAGAATGTCTGGGACAGAGAGGGCGGTCAGTTTGGGCACAGAAAAGGAGGGAAAGACATAATCGAAATACATTTCTATTGCTGTTTATATCTATAAAGTAGAGATAGAGATTTATACAGAGAGACTGCATTAAACATAGATTTAACTAAAGATAGAGAGAAAGTGATACAGAAATGAATAGAGACAGATTCAGAGATAACAACTGATAGAAATAGTGATAGAAATATAGAGAGATGGACAGAAATAGAGAGAGAGAGACAGTGAAATAATACAGAGTTGGACATAGACATATGGAGTTAGAGGTATATAGAAATAGTGAGAAAGAGAAATAGAAGTAGTTGTAGAGCAGCAACTGAAGCAGATGGAGATAAATTAGAGATAAACAGAGATAGGTAGAGACTGAAAAGATGCAGAGGTGGGGATGAACAGACAGGAAGAGAGATAGAAACAATTAGAGATGGTGAAATATAGAGATAAGAGATAAATATGGATAGACCAATATAGCTAGATATAGCAATAAAATGCAGATTTACATAAATAGAGATAAACCGATAAATAGAGGTGGACAGAAATTGAGATAGTGACTGAAATATAGCGAAAAGAGATGGAGATGTTAATAAAGATAGAAACAGAGATATAAAGACAAACAGAAAGAGACAGGAAGAGAAAACTAGAGTTGGTTGATATGATGATACGATTAGAGGTGGAGATAAATAGATGTATCAATAGAGACACTGATAGAGATATAGCCTGACTGATACACACACACAAAGACAGGCTGATCAATAGATTTCCCTCTGCTGTTCTACCTGTTGTCATGTTGTATTTTCTCTGCTCACAGCTGCTCAGCAGTACAGCTGCTGCTGCTGCTGCTGCTGCTGCTGCTGCCGTGCGACTTTTGAATGTCAGGTGTGGCGTCTTTATTACAGTGTTTCAGGTCAATTAAACGAACGACCCCGAGGGTTTTTCCATGACAAACACGAAGTCAGTCGACTCGAACACACGGGAACCATCATCTAGAAACATTCAACAGATCGTAATGTAGTGTTTTTGTTATTAAGTATATTTATTCTAGTTACATTAGAGCTGAAACTATTTGTGGATTAACTGACCGACAGGAAAATAAACTGCAATTATTTTAGCAATCGATTAATCATTTTCAAGCAAAAATAGTGAAAAATTGCCAAATATTTCTCTGTTTTTAGTTTCTGAAATGACAGAATTTGTTGGTTTACACTGTAATAATACTATATAAACTGAATATCTTTGAGATTTTGTAGCACTTAACAGTAGTTTATCTTGAGATTTTTTTTGCTAAAAACATTAAATCCTGTGGTTGGTCTGCTTTGTTTTCACACCACAAACAAACTGCACCAGAGTCTGACTGAATCTGGGCTGTAATCCACCTTCTCAGTGTGGTTACCAGCCCAAATAAACTGAAACAAATGAACAAGAGTTTGTTTAAACTGCTCTTAATAGGTTTGGTGTCACAGCACCTATAACAAATCTGCAACATGCCACTGATTTAAGATCTGAATTTGCAGAAATGCACAGTAATGAGCGCTGACGGACAAAGATGAAGAAAAGTTGTGATGATGAAACAAGTTCATCCAGAATTCACATCAACGGCTAAAAACACACAGAGGGATCAGTAAACGGGGTCACAGTCTGTACTCTGAATCACGTCCTCTTCCAAACTAAACACAGCTCAGACGGCGGCGTCGACATTTTCGCTTGTCACGCCGCCGGTCGCCTGAAGGAATCCAGCCTGGTCCCATCAGGCCTCGGTGCCATTGTGCAGACCAAAAATGAAGTAAAGAGGGCTATTTCTGCGGGCGTTCAGGGACCAGGTCTGTCTGTCAGGCTGTCAGGGCGCAGAGTGAGAGGAATGGACCTGGAATGCTGACTCACTCAGGTCCCGGGCCCCTGGGAGCCCCGGGAGGCCCCGTTATCCCCTCTCGACACTCGGCCGAGAGCAGATAATGATCCATGGCCCTGACCCCTCCGCTCCAAAAATCCCAGGTCACCCCCGCAAGATTCCCACTAGAGTGTGTGCTAATGTGTGTGTGTGTGTGTGTGTGTGTGTGAGAGAGAGAGAAAGGGGAAGAATTTTAATGCAGTCCAGAGATCAGCTGGCTCACCTCTCCCTCCTCTCTCTCCATCTTGTCTTCTCCGATCCGGCAGCGCGGAGACGAGACACACCAGGTTGCAATTAACAGGATCCTGAAAACTGTACCAAGGGCGGGCGAGGGAGGACATGATGAGGGAGAGAGAGGGAGAGAGGGAGTTAGGCAATGCCCTCATGGAGCTTTTCCAAAATAAAAACCTGAGAAAAATGTTAACAAGAAACATAACTCCATAAACTGAGTTAAAGACCCCAAATGGCTCCGTTTATATGGTGGTAAAATAAAGACACGACATCTTCTGCGGTTTGCGTGTTATCGCAACAGCTAATTAGTTCTGATGTTTTTGGGTAAACTTCCCAGATCGGAGAAGAATCCATGAAAGGAAAACAGGGCTTTAATGAAAAATAACAAGGGCCATTAAAAGGATGCAACGACGAAACACACAAAGCTTGTTAAAACAGACGACTATTAAACGGAGACAGGGTTAAATTGGAAGCAGAAATGTACCTTCATCACAGAACCTGGGCTTTGTCTTCAGGTTTGTTTGACATAACTGTATATGCACTGAGGTGGACAAAGTGATTTTACCTTATGGAACTGATAAATTGTAAACAAACGCAGGGAAACTGTAACTTTACTGTAAGATTTTCATCTCCTGTGGTTGATAAGGTCGCACTAAAATGTAAAGGAACAGCTCAAGATTTTGGGAAATATAGATGAATACTGATGCCATGTGTTAAGTGAAGAGCTTTAGAGTCCCGTCTGTGGTTAGACAGCTTCTGATGAGGTTAAATATGAACAGGTTGTGCCTGAAATCCCTGTTAAACCAAACCAGGATCTTACACTAACCTTAACCTAAGACCCGTGTGCATCAACAGAACCACGAATAAGGAAATGCATCAGTACATTAAATGTTCTGACGTGAAGACGCAAAGATTTTGACCCAAACTAGACACTAAAACTTTGGAAATCTTGGCCTTTGCTGCTGGAATCATTAAATCCTGAGAGCTCAGATCAGACAGTCAGACTCATGCCCATCCTGTTTACAGCTGACACAGGAGTATGTACTGTGTGTACTCAGTGTTAAGTGAGTTCAGGGGGTTTGGCTGTGTTTTTTTGTGAGCCCGGCTGTGCCGTTTGCAGTTTCGGATGCGAAGAGGGAAGAAGTGCGAGCAGAAGAAAGCTTTTCCCAGTGCTGTCAGTCCCGGTTTGAGTCGGGGCTGCAGCTTCCCTCCACACAGTCCATCATCCCGTCTAGTTCAAAGACCGTCTAGCTGCAGGTCTTTGTCAAAAGCCCGGTTGGATATCTTTTATGTTCAAGATGTAGGATTTCTTAGGATGACTTTGATTATTTATTTATTCCACTTCTCTTGTGTGATAGTGCCAATATTTTACACGAAAGTGCTCAGCTTGCTCTGAAATTCATGTTGCTTTATTGTAGCCCTTTTGCCTTTGAAATTTCTCCCTTTTTTTTTGTTTTGAAAGGCAAGCTCTTTTTTGAAGTCTCCTCTCCCTCCCTCCCTCCCTCGTCTAACTCTCTCTTCTTCTTTGCTTTTCTCCTCTTGCAGCCCCCCACCACATCTTCCCAACCTTCCACACGCCGATCCCGATTGACATGCGCCATCACGAGGGACGATATCACTACGAGCCACACACTCTACACACCATGCACGGGTAAGTGGCCTGTTTTTTCCTGCTGGGTAAATATTTTCTACATGAGATTACTAACACGCAGGTTGAATGGAGTTAAAGTCGTCAGATCTTTTTGATGAAAATCGTTATTTCATATTCAGTTACGGCTTTACAGTGCAGAGGTTGTTTTGCTTTTTGAACTCCGGAGGATTTGCTTGCGAGTGTATGTTAGCGGGCGCTGATGAGAGCTGAGCGTTCGCCAAGTTCAGTATCAAAAGCAGATGACAACATGCTGACTTCCAAAGTGAATAATCAATGCTCGTTCTAAATTTCCCCTCTGCATCCCTTGTTTCCGATACAGTTTGATTATGTGGGCAAGCCTCGCTCTTCTGGCTACAACCATCAGGGGATGAAACACTCTGATGCTTTGAGAAGTCAGCTCGCTCTCTGAAGTTAGGCTACTGAGATCCAAACTGGGAAATTCTCAGAGAGAAAAATGAAAAATTTCTTCTCCTCCAGTAGCTGAAGTGCCACTGAGCAAGGCATTTTATCAGCTGAAGTTATGGCATGTAATGTGTCAACTGTGGATATGAGGAGGAGCTCATCTACACTAGAGAAGCAAGGACTTAGATCTTTCACTGGATCGCTCAATATCACTGCCAGACTCCATAGAGAAAAACAGGGATTTAACCAGGAGCTGCTGGAATACCACTGCCTCCATCTGTTAGTGTGTCTGTGTTACTGTGAGACTTTCAGTGGTGGAAGAAGTAATCAGATACTTTACTGAAGTAAAAGTACCACACAGTAACACAGACACACTAACAGATGGAGGCAGTGGTATTCCAGCAGCTCCTGGTTAAATCCCTGTTTTTGTCAATGGAGTCTGGTAGAGATATATAGAGATGTTTCTGGTTCTTCCTCTTTAATAAAAAGCTCTGTCTCTGTAGGAATCCTCTCATAATGTTGTCAGATGCTGATAATAACAATCTGAATCTTTAGTGGACAAACTTTGACATGGACAGTTGATCAATACTGCATTGATTCCAAACATTTGTGTCCTTATCAATCATTTACACCCAAAAACATTGGAAAATAAGGCCCAGCTTCAAAAATACCAGAGTTATCCTTTTAGTTATTCTTGACAGATTAATTTTTTCCTACATTTGAGCAGTTACTTAGTAAATGGAATTTATCATTCCTTACGTTTTTAGTCTGTTAAATCTAAATTATCCTTCTCCCCTCATGTTTCTATTTCTTAGAATCTGTGTTTTTACTTGATTAAATATATTCAATTCTGCATTAGGTGGATCCAGGGTTGAATGTAACAGTGGTGGAGTTTCAACTAGTGTTTGATATGCAGCTTAATATACTCCAACATTTTTATTTTTCTAACATCAAACTAAGGCTAAAATGCACTCTAACGTTTCCTCTTTTAAGACACCTGATACACCTGGATTCTCTGACTGAAACATTTGGTGTCACTGAGAATAAGAGCTAAGAGCTGAATGAAGAAGATGAAGTAATAATGCAGAAACTTCTCAGCTGATATTGTACTAAAAAAACTGAATTAATCATATTAGTAAACCCTGGGTTTGTTGGGCCCCTGAGGAATCAGGCTTTTCCCAGCTGGTAATCCAGCCCTGTATGCAACCTGCTTTAAATTAATGGCTCTCAAGCCAAAATATGGAAAGTGTTGGCTTAATCTAGAGCAATGCATCATATTTAATAAACTGATCATTTGTTTTATCTGTAAAATCTTATTCTCCACATTAACTTGGACTAAAACGTCGAGGAATAGACACATAAAATGCAAATACTCAAAGTAAAACTAGCTGGAAAATTACATTTTTGTACAGTCTTTGAGTAAATGCACTTCCTGGATGAATAAAGGGGTAAAAAATAAATAAATCTCTCTCAGTTGGCTTGTATCAACCTGCAGCTCGCTCCATCAGCTGCAATCAGCAGGGCCGGATCCATCACCAATGACATAATACACCCAACCTCCGTCCAGCACCTCTTTATATTCATTAATGGCTTGTTGTGGAGCTAATCTGTGTGGTGCAGGCCGTGTTGCCCCCGAGCTAGCACGGTAATTAAACTCCCAGAGTATAGAGGTCACAGCGCAGGCTGCCTGTGCTGCTGCAGCGCTGGTGGTGAGTCCGACTTACAGGCTGCTGTGGGGTTCAATAACAGATGCAATCCCATTTATTTTCCTGAGGGAAATTCAGTTTGTAAAGAAAACAGAGTGTAGTATACACACCAAGCTGTACAAAATTCAACTTTACACATTTGTTATTTCTATCAGGAGAAATCCCCTTTTTTCTTGCTGTTATTCAAATGTTTACACCACGTCATTTTCATCAGCAGCTGCAGGTCAAGAATTAACTCTGAACGAGAAGTCATTAAACTGCAGTGAAAAAATAGAAATGTGAACGTCTACAGCTCCGTAACAAAGAGGCAATTTGATCAAAAGCTCCAGAAAGGCTACTAAATGGACTTTGCAGTGAGACTGTCTTGAAGATTTCTTGTTTTATTTTGGTTGAAGTTGCTTTCTGTTGTGGGGTGGTGGTGCGTTCAAGCACCAGTGAGAGGCTTCTAGGAAAATATGAGTTTGTTAATTGACCCAGAGTTCAGAGGCAGTGACTTTCTGAATCAACATCTCAACAACGAGAGAGCAAATAACAACAAAACAAGTTTTTGATGTAAAAATGGTGGCGTGCGGTGATAGATGTGAGAGGGATGAGATCAGCCAGAGAGCAGCTGGAGTTCGTGGCACACTTTGAAACAGAACAACGAGGTTCCTGCAGGAGTTTACTTTATCACAAAAGAAAAACTGGCGCCAGGACAAAAAAAGTCAATAGAATTCTCCAAATAGTACTCTTACATTTAAATTCACAGATTTGATGGTGATGCATACTTCGCGCCTGGCGGAAGCAGGGCTATTCATCACGCCGGCTGGGAAAGTGGAGGGCGGGGGGAGGAGAGGGGAGGGAGGGGGGGCTGTCCGCGGACTCGGCCACCTTGATTAATGTGATTTGATCTTGACAGTGGACCCCTAATTCATCAAGACCTTGATCTAGCTGTCGCTCCCCCCTGCCTGTGCCAAATTCACCTAATTACAGGAACATTGCGCAGCAAATTAAGTGCGGTGTCATTTGTCGCCTGGTGCGGCACTTTATTATACACTCGTGGCAGCGTGTCAGAGGTCCCCTCCTTGATTGTCTAACATGACATCTCCGCGCCATCCCCTTTATCATTGTTTGCATATACCGTAATGAGAGGGCTGGTTATTTTGTCAAGCCTGTCATAAAAAGCAGCCGAGGGGAAGCCTCTTTTTTCCTCTCTTCTTCCACCAAACACAGAGGACGGTTTTTCTTCCCCTCGCCATCCCCAGCAAATGACAGTGAGGCGAGGAAGTTGCAAGAAGAGGAACACAAGGGAGCGGGGTGGGGGACACTTCCTCCTCTTCCTCCTCGTCTCAGGCCAGAAACCATCAACATGTAAGAGGCTGAGACAAGATCTGGACAAAGAACATTTCTAATTCTGGAGATGAAACACTGAGACTGATGGAAGTGACAGTCAAGTTTTCAAGTCTTTATATAAAGTTGCTCCAGTTAATCAGCCACAACAAGGACCTGATCAAACTAAATAGAAGCTGTGCTCACATCATATGTAAATATACAACTGTTGTTCTATAACTGCAGAGTTTCTGATTTTGAGAGTTATAAATACTTTAAAATCTGTGTTAAATTACAGTGAACGACAGACTCTGGCTGACACGAGGCGTCCATGTTTGTCTTACTCTGAGCCAAGAATCAGAGCTTCCCAGTCGTGATTACAACTTGAAAGATGTTTACATATCAGAAAACATGACATTTCACATGATACCATGCTGCACTAGAAGCACAGGGCTGTGATTATTTTCATTATTGACTCATCTCGCATTTAATCTTCCAATTGTTTGCTCTACGAAAACTCAAAAAAGGAGATAAGGTGCGATTGCAGAGCCCAAGGTGGCGTCTTAAAATGTCTAGTTTGTTCAACCACAAATCTGAAAATCCAAAAAGATGGAGTTTCCAATCAGATATGACAAAGAGGAGGCTTTGAACCTAAAAAATGTCACTAACAAAGACAAATCAAATTGCTTTTCTTTCCATAACTTAAGTCTCATCTGGTCTGAACAACATCTGAGAAAATAAAGACACAATTTTATGCTTCTTCTGTTAATTAAATACTGATTTGTTCCTTTGAAAGATGCTGTAGGAACACACACACGTACAAACTACATATTCACAAACAAACTCACAAACACAGTCATCAGGCAGAGAGTCACCTCCTTAGAAAGGAGTCCTGAAGCGCAGAGATCGACTGTTAATCCTGAAAACACCAGCTGCCCCGAGGGGACGGTCACACAACAATCCATTACTTTAGGAACAACCTGTCCACCTTGGACAGACAGGTATGGTGAGGCAGCCCAAAGAAAGGACAGTCATTTAATTTATGCGATCAACTGACTCACTGCTCTTTTATTTTTAGTTATGTGTCTTTCAGAAAGTGATTCTTCCTCCTCAGGAGCGACAGAATCATCGCTGCTGCACGGCTGCTGTAGCTTTTGGTTTGTGGCAAAGAATTTTTTAGAAAAGAAAAATGTTTCAGCTTCTTCATGTACGGTGACGCCTGGGTGTGAAAAATGTCTCAAACTAAAGCTCACACATAGAAAAATCCCTGTCCAGCTCTGAGGACGGAGCAAACTGGAGGATGAGATGATGAAATGACTTTTTAAGGAGGCCATGATTTGCAGCACCGTGATCTGTTTGTTTGTATCTAGGTCATTTCTTCCTCTGCATGAGGAGGAAGGCGTTCGGGGGTTTCAGGATGAGGTGGTGGTGGGGAGTTGTTGCCTGTTAAGTTTGAGGTGTCCGCTTCACGCAGCAGACTCATAAACCTACAGTGGGAGTTTATTCAGCCGTGCACTGGACGACGTGATTTATCTAAATCAGAGAGCTCCCTGAGCCCCGACACCGGAGACGAGACTCACTGTCACACTGTAATTCATCTCTGGTGTCGCCGAGAAGAGGCTCGCAGCACACACACTCCTGCGTATGCACACAGACAAATGACAAAGACACAAACACTTGTACAGGCGCGTGCAAACAAAAAGAAACACACCTTAGATGCATGCAGAGGAACGCCACGCAGAACAGCTCAGGTAGAACTTTTACTCAACAATTCATCACTTTCTAACATTAGATTTAACATTTTCCAGCTTTTCCAGGGTGAGGACTTGTAGATTTTCTCTGTTTTAAATCACCTGTGTGTTATTTAGCTTTCATTCAGACAAATTAAGCAGGTAGAAGACGCCATACTGGGCTTTTGAAACTAAAAAAACCTGACCTGACCCACCCCTCATCTCCACAAGTGGAACATCTCTCTGAGCCTTTTCACCAGTCACCAGGTGTGTTTAACACTGGATTTTCAAGCTGAATCGATCATGAATTGCAGCTTTTAACAGTGGAGCTTCAAACTGCTGGTTGTCGAGCTTTAAACCTTATAAACAGTTTTATATTCAAGCTGCTCTGTCGACGCCCTCATTTTAATATTCTTTACAATTATGGTAGAAAAAGCTTCGAGTACAGGATCTACATTTTCATCACGTTTCTGGGACCCTGGACTCATTCTGGTGCTGAGTATGTGTTTTAACACGACCATGAAGTCGTACACCTCATTAATGGTACTGATATCGTGGAAGCACCTGCTGCAGCCTGTGCCATTAAAAACAAATGTAAACAGCAGTAAAAAGAACAGAGAATAAGGTCACGTCTGCTGTGAGGTGTGAGCGGCGTCACGCCTGATTTACCCCTCCTTTAAAATCTTACCACTAAATACATTTAATGCTCAGGCAAATGTGTCGGGGACGTTTGAGCTCCACGTGGCCCTGCTGCCTGCTTTTCACATCATCCAGACGTGTTTCATTCAAGAGCGAATAGATTCAAGCTCAAGCTTCCAACAAGGAAACATTTAGACGCTGAATAAACTGCGACACATTTAGGGTGTTTCACTAAGCCTGGTTTTTCAGGTTGGATCTCCCTCTGACTGAGTGAGAGTCAGCAGCTTAAACTGCTGGAATCAGACCCAGAGAGTTCAGAGTGAAGCTGAACTGTACATCAGTTAAAAACCAGTGTTCATCTCTGATGTCCAGCCAGGAGACTTGAAAATATCAACAATTTTGAATGGAGTTTGGTGTGGTCGTTACAGCGGCAGATTAATTGTTTTTCCCAAACCTTAACCAGATGGTTATTACTGTAACATCCTCTGACATTAACCCAAACCATGATCGTATCTGGGTGAACGAGTTAATACGGCCTCTCCAGGACGGCTCCCTCCTGTATCAGCCTGCTAACCCGGCGCCAAACCACGATATGCTCTGACGGTCGAGCATTGTGTTCGCCCAGCGCCACGCAGACGCCCAGAAAACTCACCCACAGCCAGACCCCTTTCTGAGCATCTGAATATTACATGACTTATTCACCGCGACCACTCGTGAAGCGCGGCCTCTCTAGGCAGGCGTTTGCTCAAACAGAGCTTTTCAGGCTGGACGTAAAGAGAGAAATATTTATATTCTTCATATGATTCACTCTGTGATTGTTGGAGGAGCTTGTTATCACGGTAAACAAACCCTATTAGACTGGATTCAAAGACAGACAGAGCTCACCTGCAGGCTGCTACATGATGAGAGCATTAATTATTAAAACAGACTGAAGGGCTGATTATCTTTTTAGGTGGAAAATCAGATCTTTATCTTCGGCACGGAGAGAAAGAAAAACATTGCCTCACTCGTGATGCAATCCAACAATCTGGCTGCGGGCTAATAAAAGCCTTTGTTGGATGTTGGATGATGGAGATGGAGAGTGTATTTTTAAAGAGGGAGCCAGGTAGGAGACAGAAGTGATTTGGTAAACACTGAGGATAAAGATGTGGAGATTTACAACCTGAATCATCAGCTGGTTTTCCAACTTTTTAACCCTTGAAATCTGTTTAAAACTCTTATTAAGAACCTCGGTGTTAATAGAAAATGAAAATATTCATCTCATCAGTCTTGAAAAACTTTCCTCCTTCACATGAAAGGTTTTTGCTGACAGTGACTTTGGCTTTGGAGGCGACTCTTTGAACTCTTTTCTGGTGCTGAAACATGAGGTCAGCACATTTTTGCACAATTAACAACTGAAGAGGTGATTTGCGTAAAAGAATCTACCTTGTTTAATTTTTCCTTTTTAAGAATTTGCTGCTTTTATGACTACATTTTTCTCACCTCATGCATATTTAACATCACTGTACGAATGGTTTTCTAGACTGAAAGCAAAGCCAATTTCTGAATTTGAAACACGTCTTTCATTGTCTTGTGTCAGGACCACACACTAAGGATGAAAAATAAGGTGATCGATGGACTCAAGTAATCAAACACTGTTTCACCTGCACAGTTTCATCAGTGCGTATGATTATTAGTCTACACAGCGATCTGTAAAAAGTCCTGTAAACTAAGTCCCCTCTCTGATATTTGATGATGATGATCAGTGTCAGTGGTTTACAGCTACATGGGATGAATTAATGATGGAGTAGGGATGCTACAGTTTTACTCTGATTCCCCCTTTTCCACCAACACGGAGCAGCTTCTATTCTGGTTTTTGTGCACCTAATTTTGAAATAAATTGGTGAAGAACCAAACAAAACAGCCATTTTTTGAGTTTGGAAAGAGAGGATGCAGAAGGCATCATCGGAAAGACAGATTAGATATCTGTAATCAAAGTACAAACACTCAATCCACCATTTTTCTGCTGCTGCTTGTGCAACATCCTCCATTAATGATCTTTGATGACAGTTTTTCTGCTCAAAACTGGTAGCAGGCTGGTAAACCATATGCAAACATATGTGATACAAGGAGACACTACTGACACTACTATGGGAAATGTAGGCTGCAGTGCTTTTGGAAACAGATGTTCTTCAAGACCAAGGTGTCAGCTTTACGTCTTTAATCAGGCTCATCTTCCAAAAATCACAAACGTCCTACGATTCACCTCGCAGTATTTTTCTCTCCAGATGATCTAACACCGATAACCGACACCGACAATGCCCCGTGGATAAAAGTGTAATCTGGAGAGGTGGTTACTCGCCATACAACGCTTCCTCCCTCCCCCTGTCTGCTCGTCTCCGTGACCCCGGTCTCACCCTCTTCCCTCTGACTCTCCCAGATCAAAAGCTTGATAGAGGAACCGCGTTAGACGTGATCTCACTCTCAACGCTGTCTGTGTACACACAGAGGTGGAGGCTCAGAGGATCGGGTTTGCAGATGGATTACTCAGGACGCTCGCCAGAGGAGTTTGTCGAGTGTGAAGGCACTTCAGGTGGTCGTGTGAAAGCGTGCGCGCAGTTTTACAGCGATGTTAAGGATGTTTACTATAAACTGCTGCTGAAAATAGTCCCCAACAAACGCACAAATTCCTCCTGTTTGTTTGACAAAAACTACAGTAAAGAATCAAAGTATATATTAGTGAGGTGGAGCTGAGAGCCACAGACAGAGACATGTGTGGATCTCAGCAATGAAAAATGACTAAACAGACTGATCTTCAAACTGAGCTTCACTGATTCTGTGATCTTCATTACACCACATCACTAATTTCTCCCCTCTCCTCCTGCAGCCCTGCGGGTTTGGCCGGCAGCCCCGTCATCTCTGACATCTCCCTGATCCGCCTCTCGCCTGCTGCCGTAGCGACCGGCGACTCCCCGTTCAGCCCGCCTCATCCCTACGTCAACCCTCACATGGAGCACTACCTGCGCTCCGTGCACGGCAGCCCCACCCTGTCCATGATCTCAGCGGCCAGAGGACTCAGCCCAGCCGACCGTAAGTCCACCAGCCGACATCTTTCACCCAGTTTCTCTCCTAGAATCTGCTGTGAATGTTACGGTCCAGTCATTTTTCATTAGAGTTTACTCTAGCTGGAACTTGCACAGGAACCCTTAACATAAAACAACGTAGACATGAGTCCAACCAAAGAGTGATTCTTTAGAGAGCTGATGAGGTGAAAATGTTCAATATTTCATAAGAAAAACAGCAAGAATTTTAAGAAAAGTCAGAGAAATTTAACATATTTAAAAAAAGAAAAAGAAATATTCCTAAAAAAAACATTTTTTAAATTTTGATTATTTCTTTTAATTTCGTTTCTTTTAACCTCTTCAGGTCTTTAAATATCTTTAAAATGAAGCCATCACTTCCCTAATCTCATAATCAAACAGATGTCTCACAAACCAGAAAGTGTAAACACTGCTCACACACTTCTGTTTTTAATTGAACTACAGTCAAAAATAAAGATCACTCAGCCAATCAGTCAAGCTGATTTCTAAAACACGACTGACTGTTTCTAATTCTTCTTTATACATGTATTCAAGTCTGTATTTTTCACTGTATCCTTGATAAAAAGAGGTTTTATTTCAGAGTAAAATCCTAAAGCGGTGGAAATGCATTATTGGAAAAGGCCTGCAGCAGCAGAAGCCTGTGGTCTTCTTGTATTTTTTAGCAGGAAAAGAGACCTTAAGAGGACCTCGGTCAAAAAATGATATTCAGGAGGGAGCGAGGAAATTGAATAAAGTGATTGCTGTTTGCTACATACAAACATGATTACATGAATCGGCCTCGCAGCGGAAAAACCTTGACCTGTGCTTCCAAGTGCTTTGATACCGAGAGGGGATCCTTTAAAAATAAAATCTGTGGAAATTGATAAAAGAGAAACAGCGCTGGCAAATACTTATCCACCCCTCCTCCTCCTCCTCTCCAAATTTACCAGGACGTGATGACAACTCTTTCTTCAGCGCTGAATTACAATAACAGATTGGAGCGCAGCAGCGGGACGGGGTATAAATCTTCTTTTACAGTCTGTCAGTGGTAATGTGGCAATGCTTTTAAACTTAAATAAGCGGCCGCGCCTGAGATCTGCTCGTGATAAAGCCGAGCGAGAGGAGAGAGGATGGGGGGGACTGTTTGCGGTGGAGGGAATGCAAATAGCTTGTTGAAAGACGAGGCCTCGGGTTTGGGAACGGAGGCCGTCGGCTTTTATGTGCTCCAGGTGACCTTCCTTTTTTTCCCACAAACCGCTCACAACGTCGGACGTGTAAGATCGGATACCATCCCATCATCACCTGGAGTTTTTGGAATTAGGACTGCTTTATCTTTAAAACATTTTTCTTTTTCTTTTTTTGTTTTTAACCCTGCGGTGCTCTGTCTGCTCTCTGTCACATTCCCCCACAGAGTTTCATTTCATTAAGGGGGAAAAAAAACTCTGGCCTTCAACTTCTTTCCTCATTGTTCAGATGTTTTTAAGCTGGAAATACGATCCTGTAAGCGAGACATAAGGGCAGCTACTTCAGCTATGAAGTCAGCACGAGCACGGCGTCTGTTCTTCTTTACGTCCCGAGCCCTAACGTCGTCTGAAACATCACTTAGGAGACGAGGGACGGGAGGGGAGACGTTTGGTTTGTGGGGCGGCATCTTGTGTGCAGGAGTTTATATTAACAGGCCAGGTGAACACATGAAGGAAGTTAAATTTAGATTAAACACATTTTTACTCATTTGAACATAAGACAGAATCTCTGACTCATGTTAAACATGATCAAAGCTGCAAATTTATAATAATCTAAATGTAATTTTCTTTTTTGCATCGACTAAATTTGTGAAAGTAGTAGTCCTGTTGCTTTGAAAACAAAGCTTCACTGACTTATCTTTTACATGATCTATTTTTATTCTAATCGCTGTTTTCTTGTTATTATGCATCTTAAAGCAACATTATATAATAATTTAACCTTAAAATAACAGCTTCAGTATCAGTTAAAAAGATTAAGAAGTCTTTAAAAACCAGCGTTCATCTCTGATATCCAGCCAGGAAACTGACGGAAAGATCAAGAGTTTTAAATGGAGATTGTTGTGTTTGTTACAGTGAAAAAAATGTGAGGATGAAACAGGTAAAAACACTGCACTGATAAAGATGTTTCATCATTACGGAGGAGAGAGAACCCTCAACATACTCCTGCATCTTTGGTAAAGAGATGAACAAACTCTAAGTGTCAGTTTTCTTTCTGAGACAGAGGAAACAGTGGGGTTTGGTGGGGGCGCCTACACGGGCCATTGCACATCAGTGCCCCCGCCCTGCCGGCCCCTCAGTCCATTCAAACATCTCCTCAGCGTGAAGCAGGACGCACCAGGAATTCACCCCCTTTACCCCCCCCCACCTTTACTCCCTGCCTCCTTCCTCCTATCCTCCCTCGTTGCTAACCCCCTCCCCCTCTCCTACAGTGGCCCATGAGCACCTGAAAGACCGCGGGCTGTTTGGACTTCCTCCCCCTCCTCCCGGGGCCAGTCCGGCAGAGTATTACCACCTGATGGCCAGCCACCGGAGCCCCTACGGCGAGCTGCTCATGCAGGGGGCCGGGGCCACCGCGGGGGCCCACCTGACCGACTACATCACCCCCATCGACGGTGAGTAACTCTGGGATTCTGCAGCGTTTCCAGCCTCTTCTAGCTCCTAGTTTTGGTCTTACTGTGCCTTATGTTTACTGAGGGACTGAGGACTCAAGTTACCCAGTACACATGACATTTCTTTCCCCCTCTGGATCTATTCTTTTTCCAAATTTATGTCGTGGAGTCTGTCTGCATGAAAAAAAACACAAAAATAACATTTATAATCAGAGGAAACAAACTAAAACCAGATCTTTCAGAAGGATGGAGCAAATTTTGGCCATTTCTGCTTGAAAAATAATTGGAAAAAAAGAAAAATGAAATTATTGCATGTGAGCTTTCTGTCCTTTGACTAATATTTTCAGCCTGAGTTAAAAGCGTAGCTGTGCTGTATATAGAACAGACGTAGACTGAGACATTTCTCCCAGTTTGTCTAATGACAATTCTGACTTTTCTCATTATAATTGCCATTTATCGTTTTCTCGTTCTGATTTCCAGTGACTTTTTGAAGGAAATCCAGCTTTTCAAACACCTCTAGAAAACAACATAAAACCCATTAAAACACTCATCTCTTTATTTTCATAACTGACTCTGATTGAGATACCAGAATTCACTTCAATATAGATAACTTACACTACTTTTCTGTCTGATCAACAGTCCAAAACAACACATATTGACTTTATAATCATAGAAAACTCAAGTCAAATTGACAGAATGTATTTGCTCTGCCACTCAGACCAAAAAACTGAAAAAACATCTGAACTTCTTTCCAAATTTTGCTGCCACAGCCACAAACACTCCAGGAAAAACTCTCCATGAGAACTGACATGTTGCAGATGATTATAACGCAGCTGCAGAAATGAATAAAACAGCTAAAGGGAAGATGTGCAACTTCCTCCTCTGGCATCTGATGGTGAATGTCAGGACACTCTGTCATGCAGATGCACCAGTAAAGGGCAGTTGCTCTGTTTTTACGGAGCTTGTACCCGGGTCATGCAGTTAAAGGAAGCTCTCCCTTCCCAGCAGCCCACCCTGCTCCGTCCAACGAGCTGCTTTGACGCTGATTAAGGAGAATGAAATTCCTATCAGAGCGTCGAGTCCAGGTGGATGATGAAACAAAGATCACAGGAGAGGCGTATAAATAAAAAAGCCTTGTATACATTTTTCATGTCAAACAACTTCAAACGGCCGAGGGCCTTCAGGTACCGGCCGCGCGCTGCACAATATTTCTCCCCCGCCGAGCCTCCGCCAGCACTTTTCCATAAACAGCGAGGACTTATTGTGCCGCTGTGACATTTCCAGCGTACGCCATTGCGGGGCACGTTAGGTCGCAGCAGGTATATTTAATGTAATGAGTGCCTACTTTGATCCGGCGCTTTGCTCGGCACCTTAAAAGGGTAGCCGTGTCTGAGAGGGAGACGGATGGTGGAGGGGAACTCCTGATGATGAACACCAGAGAGGGTAACGTCACGTCTCCGGCTCTGTGATGCTACATGCCAGCTTCACTTCTCATCTCTGCTCAACCAGTAAAGTGACACCTCCTTTCTTTGTGATGCTCAGATATAAATCAACAGGCGCACATCACTGCCATTACTCTGATTTGGTTGCATGTGTCTCCTCTGCAAATGTGCAAACAATTATCTTTTTCTTGTCATCCAGCAGTGAGTTATTTTCAAGACTCCGCAGACGTCTGTTGCCCAGAACAATAAAATGTTCGCTCAAGGCAAACTGAGATTTAAATCCAATATTTCTACAGACTGAGCTGCTCAGCTATGCTCCCCTCCTTTGCTGGAACTTGCATTAAATCCACTGCAGGCTGTGCAACCTGACAACCAATCATGCTTCATCTTTTGTTTGATCAGGAAACAAAAGAACAGAGTTGCAACTCTGGAATATTACGCAGGCGGCACGTAGGGCTGTGCCATAACACCGGTACTGTAGCACGCAATCTAGTCTAGAAGCCAGAGCGGCTTCGACCTCTGATGAGGAACTGGTCCCTAAAGGAGGAGATATGTTTGCTGTGTGGACGTGGTCACAGCTGAAGGCGGCAACACAACCAGCTGTGGCAAAATCACAATATGGCGTCACTCTGAAGTCGCCTGAGGAGCAGAGTTTATCTGCTGTAGCTCAAGACGTGCAGCCAAAAAGTTGTACGACTGCAATCTTTTGTCATGAGCCAGGTTAAACTTTATGGCTAAGTGAACCAGGTTTTTTCACGCAGCCTCACACCTCCTCCTAACGTACAGCAAGCGAACGAACTCTAGTCGATGGATGGAGCATGAAAAACTGTTTTTTTTGCAGAGCTTGTAATTCCTCCCTCTGGAAATGAGTAAGTTTTAATCATTTCCTCAACAAGAATGGCTATTTTCTGTGATATAGACACTGTTACATCTTATTATACTGACTGACATTTTACAGCTGACAAGTTCTGATGCAAACTCTCTAAACATCAGATATCAGAGGGAGAAGGTAAACACCAACTTTATATTCCAAACATCAAACTGGTTTGTAACTCTCAACATATTTGTTGAGTGTAGGCAGTGCACTAACAGTTAGAGTCAGTTGAAAAGTTGATTTCCAGCCGTGGAGGCCGTGCGTGCAGAGCTCAGTGGCTAACAGGCGGTCAGTCGGGGTTAAAGCCTTCCCTGCAGGTTCAGCAGACACAGCTCAGGGTTGTGAATGAGCCTGCTGTGTTGTGGTGTTGGAGGCCAAACTTGTGCTGCTGAGAGCGACGGCAAGCTGCCAGCAGCGTGAAGCCGGCCTCACTAAAGCTGTCATAACTTAGTTTCCAGCCGTCCCGAACACTGTGCAGGCGCTGAGGCCAAAACAAACGGAAAGCACGTTTGGCTCTGTCTCGCCAAAATGTCATTGTTAAGTTATTCAGTGAAACTGCTGTGGCTGTGAGAAGGGCAGAGAGCGAGCGCTAAAAATCATTTCACCTGCCAAGAGCAGTGTGTGTTTGGTTATTTGAAACTGTGGAACAGGCTGAGAACTCATATTTTCATTCTTGTACATCCAGAGAAGAGGAAGGAAGGCTGATGGTGTTTGCATCTTTGACAAAACCGCACAGAAAAACTCCAAAATGACAAAAACTCAAACACAGAACAGACGTTTCGCTGCTGATGTGACATGAGATAAGTCCAAGATCTTTTCTGGAAGAACAAACATCTTCTCTTCCTGTGTTTGCACTCAAATATTCAGACTGTGTCGGACTCTTCTCCAGTGTCAGTGAAGCATCGTTAAACCTTTACAGTCAGGTGAGGTTTCTTTAACAGCCTGATTTACTGCCTGACTCATCACTACATCACACAGACCAGACACATCAAACAACGTCCCACAGATCCTACACTTTCAGCTGATACCTCTACGACGGCAGTTTAAGTTTCAGAAACATGATGCAGTCCTTTTAGGATGACCCTGATGACCTCCTTTCCTGATTGTCTTTATTTCTGTTTTATCATCGTGTGATAAAGAAGCTAAGAGCAGATTGATTTCTGCACATTAACATGTAACTAGAGAAATAATTAAAGCAGCTGTGCAGCTCCTTCTTATCGAGTCCTCTCTGCCTGTAATCTGAATCCTTAACGTGATGTTTTCTGAAAAATCCAGAGCCTGGTTTCCTGATAATTCAGATCTGATACTTATATGTACCTGGCAGGTTGAAATAACAGGCGTAGACTACTTAATTTGGCACACTTTAATTTCCACAAGCTGCTTCATCTAAGGTTTCTAAACTTAAACTAGAGGAGAGGGAGGCTGGCTGTAACATCAGGATGTTTGCTGCACGTATCTACTGTGTTTAAACATTTCAGTTTTATAGTATTAAAAGAAAAAAGTGTTCTGTGGACTAAACATATTAGAAAACTGTGTTAGACAGAGATACTGGAAATGTCTTACTTCTAGTAAATAGACATAATAATTAGCTCCATTTTAATATAAGACTTGAAAATGTTATCTCAAAGAATGATAAAGGTTTATTTTGTTCATATTTGGAAAGATTAAAAACAAAGCAATTATATTGTTAATTAATTATTATTAGAAATTCCACCTGCTGAGATGTTGTTTGGATTTAAATAGGGCCAGATATTCCATGAAATGTTCATTTTTCTTATCTTAATTATCTTTGAATTAAATGCTAAAATTGTTTTAAATTTGTTGTAACTGTGGCATTTTGAAATTGTGCCAGCCAAACCCTTGATGTAGCTGGTTGGCACAACATGACTTCCTAATTTTAGAACCATTTGTGTACATTAAAACATTTATTTGACACTTTAACCTTCCAGCTGCTGCTGAGTAGAATATTCTAACATTAAATTACACCAGGGAAATACAGCAGAGAGTGAAAAGCGTCTCCTCCTGATATGATATTTTTTGAGCAATAAATGTTTTAGACAACAGTTGTCAGTCATGCAAAGATTATGTGACTGTGTACACAACACAGAAACAGTGGTATGGCCCTTTAATAGCCTTCTGCCACGGCGTCGTTTAAACAGTTCACACACACTCTCCAAATCACTCCACACACACTTCTCCGTCCCATCCAGCCCTCCCAGTGGCGGCTGCTGATATAAATTACAGTGGTGGGGGGCGGGGGCTGAGGAGAGGGTGAGGGAGGGGGGTCGACCCAGGCTTTTCCATTGGTCCATTTATCAGGGGAAGTGGCACATTAATAAACACATCTCCCCAGAGGTGAGAGGAAGTAACAGAGATGAATACGACTGCCAGTCCTGAACGGCTTCACCCGAGCCGCCTGCGATCATCGATAACAAAAACAAAACCACACCTGATCCTCTACACCTGCCCCCACCCTCCCCCCTCTCCTCACCCCACCCACCACCATCACCATCAACCTGAGCTACATCTCAACTTTAGCTGGTTAAATGTCCAAATTAGCGTCCCATGACAGCAGGCCCACAAACGGTAATGTCTTTGGTAATAAACCTCCTGAGCTGAGACGTCCCCCGAGAAACGAGCGTCTCATGTTTTTCTCTTCTGAGGATCTGTTGTATCATCATTCAAATTCCATATGTCCCGGGATAAAGACATCTCCCCTCCTCCTCAAGTCTCAGAGCACCAATTTCCAAACAGATAACATATGTTAGAGATTTGTACCGGAGGACGTACTTAGAAACAACCTTTTAGCCCCCGTCATTAAGGACGGCAGTGAAAGCAAACAAAGCAGAATTAATCGGTGGGGGGAGATTACACACTGTCGCAGGAGTAAGCTGAACGTCAGACCAGTGGGTTTCCTGAGAGGCTGTGACAGGAAGTGAAGGTTTGATCCACGCCAGATGTGGTCCTCCCCCGTAAAGCCGTCAGTAGAGATGGTCTTAAAGTGGAAGGCGGATAAAACATTTTAATATTTTTCTCTCAGAGGAACCCTGAAGAGTTTATTTACGTACGTTTCCTGACAAACCTTCACTTTTGCAAACTAGAAGTCGTCGTCTTCTTCTTCTGTCCCCTTTTTCTAGCACACTGCTGCAGTTCCTTTCACATTATGACCACCAGCTGGTGAACGGTGGGATTTTTATTTGACAGAAACAGCGTTACTTTGGGTGATTTGATGCGCACACCCCTCAGGAAATGTTTTTAGCCGAGGGAAAATGTTTGATACACACCTTCACATCTTCATATATTAGGACAAATAGTTCATTACGGGGCCGTAATGATTCTGAAGCTGGGACGGAAAAGTTACTGTCGGCCTCTCATGTCCAATCCTTTATTCATCATCACTAGGTAAAGTTTATTGTTGGATGTATTAACCTAATTTTATCCTTATTAGCATTGCTGATGTATGAAAGGGAAACCAATTAGTCAATGATTAATTAGGTAATTTTGATAATAAATGACTAATTTTAGTCAATTATCAAGTAAAAAATGCTAAATATTTCCAGTGTGCAGTTTCTCAAATGTGAAGGATCTGCTGCTTTTCTTTGTTTCATGTCATAATAATCTGAAAACTGCTGAGTTTTAAATGGCCGGTCAAACAAAACAAGATATTTTAAGGTGCCTCACTGAGCTCTGGGAACTCCAGTGTCACAACATAAACAAACAGGAAGTTAAACAGTTTACTTCCTCTGCTCGTGGAAGAGTTTAAATCTCAAGTCCTTGTCTGAATTTACATTTCAGAGCCGAGGATCGATCAGATCGCTCTGCATACATTTCCTCGCAGTTGAAATCAATTCTCTGTAAATTGCCCTCATTTAACATCGTGAAGTACAACCCAGACTCTGTGATGTTTATCTGAAGTAATTACGGGGAATTATTGTGGGAAGATTGATTAGTTATGTCTGAATCTTAATGGGGTCGCCACATGTGGGCAGATGTCAGCCGCACAGCTTCACTGGCGTTTTATACAGACACATTTTAGGACCAAAGACTGATGGGGCAATGTACTGCTTCGTCCTGCTCAAGGAACGTCTGCAAGGAAGATGCTACTTTTTGTCTGTAACTGAATGAAAAAACTGCCGGTGCCTGACCAGTTTATCACTGAAAACACAGTTACGGTGCCTCTCTCCATTCATTTAGACAGGAGCCTGGTCTTGTTGGCCCAAAATAAGCGGCCAGGGACGCTGCCAAGATGGCTGCCGAGGGGCGAGGGACAACAGGTTAATTCATGAGCTTTAGAGGTGCAGGGAGGAGGATTTGTTTCCAGTTTGTTTTTCCTCTTTCCAGTCTTTATGCTAAGCTAAACTAACCGACTGCCGGCTGGAACCGTATATTTATTATTTATTATTATATTTAACATGTAAATCTCTATCAGCACTCACAATAATCACAGGTAGTTTCTTTAGGAAATGCTTCTCTATTTGCTGGACTGAAAAACAAATGAAGGAAATATTCACATCATTGCAGATTTCCTTTTTTCTGTATCCAAATACTGAGTCGTATCTGTGAAATTACTGACACAAACTGAAGCGGAGTGAATTGTTGTTACTGTACTGGGACATTTTCCCACTCATTTAAACACAGTTAGGTCAAATGAAGATGGGAATTAGAGATTTTTCCTCCTCTTCCTCCACCTTCTGCTTAAAATTTGTGTCACTGGGACAAATTTCCACCGGCTGCAGGTAAAGACTTTTCTTTCAGTGGATTTCCTGCTGCTGTTTGTGCCTCCATGAGACCCCAGTTTATTTAATAATACCCTCTGCCAGGCTCAGTTTCCATCACTGTGAACAAATTGTTTACTGTATTAGCTGTGAATCAATCTTCAGCACTTATTGATAGGGTTGTCCTGTGTCCGTGGGGTTTGAGTGTCGCGGGGAGGCTGCGGCGGCATCAATCACGTCGGTCCCGGCTGGAGCTAAGCAAAGCAAAGCTCTCTCTCTCTCTCTTTCCCTCCCTCCTCGACACTTTAACGCCACGATCCTGAAATAGCACAAGCGAGCGACACGGGCCGATGCTAAGACGACAACGACGAGGAGAGGAGTGACCGTTTAGATTTCAGGAGTCATTCTTTTAGATTGAGGGAGTTTAAAGTCTCGGAGGTGAGCGGAGGGCGTCAGCATCGAGGATGTGCAGCATTTATCACCTCTGTCACATTAAACACCAGGTATCTGCTGAGACCTTTGAGGCTTTTGGAAATCATAAAAAATCTACCTTAAACAAACTCAACTTTTTTTGTTTTTATGCAACGGAACAGTTATATTTCTCCAGTCTGTTTCTCCTACTTTAAAATATCATACAGGATCTCTGTCAAACTACTCTTGACTCAAGGTCTCCTTACTAGGTTTTTTCCAGAGTTTCCAGGACTTTTACTCTCGTGCCACAAGCAGGTTGACATTTGTAATTTCAGACTGAAACATTTCATGGACTTTGATGCAGACTTTTCATTAATTGCAGTGATTTTTGGGTGTCTGGATTTTAATCATACTTACAGTGATCAAAGCTGTGATGTCTGGTTGGAAACCTAATGTCTGAACCCTCACAGTTTAAAGGTTTGCACTCATGTAGGTATTCCAGGTGACTTAAAGGATCCCTGGGCCTTATTTTCCCACATTTTGGGGGGTAGATGAAACAAACAAACTGACCAGTCAAGGCAGCGCTACTCCAAAATTCCTGTTTCCTCTCCATAATGTCAGAAATAACGAGCACTTTGTGTGGATGCACTTTGACGTGGACTCACCTGTGTGTCTTGCAGTGTCTCGGTTCTCCAGCCCCAGACTGACGCCCAGGCTGAGCAGGAAGAGGGCTCTGTCCATCTCGCCGCTGTCCGACGCCAGCATCGACCTCCAGACGATGATCCGCACTTCTCCGAACTCGTTGGTGGCGTACATCAACAACTCGCGCTCCAGCTCGGCCGCCAGCAGCTCCTATGGACACCTGTCGGTCGGAGGGCTCAGGTAAGTCAGGTGACATGACGTCCGCTGACGTCTGTGTACTTACAGTGAATGTGAGATGATGTTCTCTGTGTTTCCCGTCTGACTTTAATAAAGTTATTCAGAGACTTAGGTCCAGAGAATTCCACTTTTTCTTTGAGCACAAACACCTGCAGCTCTGTGCTTTCCTTCCTCAGAGTGAACAGGTGTGTGTGTGACTGCATGTTTGTCTCACCTGACCAGCTGAGGAAAATAGGCTGCATTCTGCTTCTCTGCCTCCCTGCCTCCTTCTCTCCTTTCCTACTTCACCCTCCCATCTGTTCCTTTTCCTTCCCCACTATTTAGTTTCCTTTCCTAGCCCCTTTTCCTTCTGCCACCTCCTTTTAATCTTTCCCTTCCTCCTTCTTTCCTTTTCTACCTTCTAATTTGTTTCTCTCTCCCAGTCCTTTCCTACCTTGCCACCTCATTTCCTTCCTGTTTTGTCCCCTCATCTACACTTTCTCTACCTCCCTTCCTTCCCTACCTCCTCCTCCTTCTCTACCTTCCTTTTCTCTTCTCTGCCTCCTCATTTAATCCAAACTAATCTCAATAAATTCCAGTACAATACACATATTTCTTTTGCTCCCTGCAGCCCGTCCTTCCCCTTCCCTCATCCCATCAACCCCATGGCCTACCAGCAGCTCCTGTCCCAGCAGCGGGGGCTCAGCGCCTTCGGACACACTCCTCCTCTCATCCAGCCTCCGCCTGCCTTTCTCCAGCCGCCAGCCGGGCCTCGGCCTCTCCTCCCTGCCCGCCTCTGCCCACAACAGCGACCTGACGTCCAAGGTAAAAACACACACACATCAAACACGATGTCTTACAAGTTTACATGTCTTAGAAAGAAAAGAAAAACTTCTGCTTCTGTTGCTGGAACATTTTTGGGTTAATGATGTGAACTTTAAGATAATTGGGGTTTGTGTACTTTGCGCTCTCAGGATGATTCAGTCCTCCCATTGTTCGAATGATTTCTCTGTGGATTTTGGCTGAAGGAAATTCCCCTTTCAGCTCTCCAGGTATTTTACGTTGGCAGCTGCTGCAACAACTATTTAGCCAAACCTGGAATTTTGCTGCTCCAGTTTCCAAACTGTTTGTTCCCACAGTGGTTTTAGTTTGCCATCGCTGCCTTTTAAAGTCAGCGTTATCGCCCTGTTTTGCTGGGGAGCAGTGCACCAGTGTTATGATTTGTGGCGTCGACCCTCAGCACAAGCGATGTGTGCAGTGTGTGCAGCGTCCCCTCGGTGGTAAACACTCGCTGGGGGAGACTGTTCAGAGGGAGACCCATCATTTCCCTCCACCCACACAGCACTGAGCTGGCCTTTCTCTTATCATGTCAGCCTGAAATTACAGATGTGGGTCAGAGGTCAACGTGGGCATGGGAAGGTGGAGACGCTCAACCATTAGAGTGGAGTCTCATACAATAATTAACCACTGTATCTTTTTAAAGAAGGTCTTATAAGTATAGGCTCATCACGTGTTATAATTGTTTAGAATTTAGATTTTTTTCCACAATAAAAAGAAGTTTTAACGCACATTTTTCTGTCCTCAGAACCCCGGCAGCGACTCGGCCGTCAGCAGCACAGTTGACCCCATGATCACCAAAAGGTCAAAGGTGAAGAGCGAAGCAGAGGGACTGAGGCCTTCGTCTCCTTGCTCACCGGTATGAGAAATAATGAAATAATGATCCTTTAATGCAGCGAAAAGAGAGAGGAATACTGTGTGGAACGAGTGCTGGGGAAAAACTTTCTTAAGGAAGTCTGGTCCTGTAAGTAACTTCAGTTGTTGACGAACATTTTGGACAGCGAGGACAGTTTGGTGAAGTCAAGACACTTTCAGATAACGATGACATTTTTGTAAAGTGCAGTCGTTTCTGGAAAGCGTCTAGGTTTGCGAGTGATGAGCTCCTGTGTGTGTTTTTCTGCTGTTTGGTTTGTGTCCTGCTCCGTGGCCTGACTCGCAGCCCCAGGGAGCCACAGCCTCCCCTGACCCCCTTGTAAAATATGTCTCAGATAAAGAAAAACTCCACATGATAAGAGCTTTGCATCCATTCATTTGGCCACTCCTGCCCCCCCCTCCTCCTCACCCCCTCTTCCCTCCCTCCCGCTCTCTCCCTCGCCACTGTAAACTGTGCCAGAGCACTTCATTTTCATGAAATATTGGCTGGGCTTTATTGTCATCTGAGGAGCCTTTTTCTCTTTCTTTTGACAAATTTGCGGCTCCTCTCCGATAGCGAGGCAGGTTTGGGCTTGATGCATGGGGACGGCGGTGCGCGCAGTCGTCTTGGGGCCACCAGAATTGATGAAGATACCGTGCGTGGGGCAGAGACAAACATGCTGCAGTCAGCATGTTGTGTGTGAGTGTGTGTGTGAGTGTGTGAGAGTCTTTGTGCTGGTGGAGGCGTACAGGAAGCCGGGTGGGACAAGCTATGTGTCAGTTTCTGTCTTACACATGTGTCTCTGTGAGGACAGTTTGAGTGTGAGACATTTTAAAAGTAGTGAAAACAGATCTGGAAGGTATGTGGGGACTTTTTGGAAAGTGTGAGACATTTATGGACAATCAAAACATCTTGGGAAACACATAAAGGGACACATAAAGAAAGTGAAAATGTCTTTTAAAAGTGGGGACAGTATTTTGGAAAATGATGACATTTTTGAGTGAAACTTGAACAAAATGAGGATATTTTTCAAAAGTTAGGACTGGTGAAAACATTTTTATAAAAATAAACACGTATTAAAAGTGAGGACATTTTAGAAAGTCAGGGATAACAGTTCTGCAAACTTAGAAAATCTAAATATTTTGGATTTTGAGGAAATTTTGAAAGCTACACAAACACATTTTTAAATGCACAGACATTTTTGTCATTTTTGGAAAGTAAGGGACTTTTTGGAACCTTGGAAAGTTTTTTCTTGGACAACATCTTGGAAAGTGAGGACTATTTTGAGTTTGGACCTTTATGTTTGAGTGAAAATATTTTTAGAAAGCTGCAACAGTTTTGGGAAGTCACTGTATTTTTGGAGAATCGGTGAGGACTTTTTTGAAAGTCAGAACACTTTTGGAAAGTGAGAAAATATTTTTGAGGGTTGTCACCTGTTGAAAAAGACCCAACAGTCTGACTTTTTTTTCTAATGTCTGAAACACAAAGTTCACGTTGTGGTGTTTTTGTGTTGGGCTCGTTTAGGTTCACACTGGCTAATTACAAGCTGAGCCGGTGGTTGTAAACAGAAGTCACGTGTGTGTATCTGTGGTGGAAGTTGTCAAAACAAATCTTATTCCAGCCTCTTTAACTTCAGTGGAGCATGATGGCATTGTGTGCACTTTAATCTGTAATTTACCATCTCTGGTGATCGTATGAGGTAAAACATATGAACAAACAGCTGAATGTGATTCCTAACAGCTGTGTTTTAGGCTGGAAGCTGTTCCACGTGTGCTCAGAACAAACTGAGAGGATGAAGAGTATGTAAATCAGTGAAAATTAATGAGAGAAATTAACTTGTTTCACTTCAGTGTAACTAATTATCGGGGTTTTCTAGTTATGGGCTAATTTAACACATGTTCTCTGATGTTTGATCTCCACAGAACCATCATGGCAGCCTGTTGGACCTGAAGGACGACGTGGACCGGGACGAATGCAAACAGGAGCCCGAGGCCGTTTATGAAACCAACTGCCACTGGGAGGGCTGCAGCAAGGAGTACGACACGCAGGACCAGCTGGTCCATGTAAGTGTGGGTTTGGGAGTTTGGCTGTGATATCAAAAGGACCTTCAACAAACACACAAAATATCCTGTAATCTGGGGAAAGACCTTCTCTATCAAACACTGTCTGACCTTATACTTGGGTAAAATACTTCTCAAATTTAAGATAAAGATTGTTGAAACTAGATGATTTGTGGTTGTAGTTCCATGAGGATCGTTAACAAGTTTCATACTGTACTTTTTCTATTTATTTTTTGTTTTTCCTACATAAAACAGCTCACACTGCACATATCTGACAGCAGACATATTACATATTAACGTCATTAAAGCCTTTAGATGTTTGACAGTTTAATAACTCTGGTTTAAGAGCATATCTCCTGCATGTTTTCTTGCTAGTTTGTATAATGTTCTACAGTACTCTGTTGTGTTGTTTCTGTTGTTTGGATTTAGACAGCCTCTCCAGGACCTTCAAGGCCAAAAATCAAGGACCACTCACCTTGAAACAAACACACACAAGATTATTTTTCTTGGTCTTGAACTGCAGTTAAGATCAACTTACAGGCTTTTTCTAGAGCTTAAAACCATACGAGGCAGGACACTTGAGATACCTGGAAACTGATAAGAAAATTCCCACAGAATTCTCCATTTAATTCTTGCAGATACATGTTCAGAGGTTTCAATCTAGTCGAGTATCCGACTTTTAAACCATCGTCAGTTTCGTTTTTCTCCCCCATCGCAACAAGCAGAGTCTTGGTTAAAAGGGTCTTAAGCATTCCACACTTCCACTGAAGCACAGAGAGAAAGGACGGAGCAGGGTGAGGGGATTAGTGAGGGTCTGGGGGACTGGTTGGGGCGGTGGTGCGTCATTCATTAAATTCTTTTTTTCTGTCTGAAGAAAATCTCACATAAACCACCCGCCGCCGCCTCACCTCTGCGACTGTTTACAGATTTTAAAGCAGCTCTGTGCAGCATTTTTAAACATCAGTGTTTCATTGTCGACATAATGCTGATGCTTTGAAGTGATTCCTGTAAACAAATGAGACTGTGGTTGAGATAATTGTGAGCAGTATTGTTATAGTGCTATTGTTTTCTACAAATTAAGACCACATTTCCCATAAACTCCATTACTTCCTTCCCTGTCCCTGGCAGAACTCCATGGTTTTTCTCTTAGATTTAAAGATAAACAGCTAAAGATCATTTTTCCACTGACCTTTCACAGAAACCCTGACAAATTTAACTCTGTTTGCTCTGGAAGAACAGCGCCCTCCCTCTGTTTCTCTCTAGCAATCAAAACCTGCACTTGACAACCGACTGTGACGCTGCACAGAAATACAGGACGGGTCGATGTTGTGTACAGGATTGAACAAACGAGATACAATGAGCTGATCAGTGGTTTTGGAGCTGTTTCTAGGTGAACTTCTGACAGAGCCAGGCTAGCTGTTTCCCCCTGCTTCCAGTCTTTATGCTAAGCTAAGCTAGCTAAGTCCTGAGCCCAGCTCCAAGTGAACAAGATTAATCTTCATCTATTCTGTTTTAGGACGTGATTATAGACAGAAATGACTTGATAACAAGGAGGACAAGAGAGGGAAATATTCATCCTTTAAAATCATTTTTATCCATGATTGGATTAATTTTCCTGAGAAAACTGACAAAGCAGCATATAATCCCAATATTATTTTAGGTAGATTAACAAAAAGACAACAACAATATGAAGAAAAAAGACGGCTGCATGTGGATGTTCTACAACTTTGACATTACTACATACAAGATGTCCTCATTAGATGACCTGAAGATATATTGGTGGTATTTTTTTATTAGTTAGACCAGTTAAAATAATAACTTTAACATCAATATCAAGAAATAAGAGGAGGGAGGTCAATAATTAAACTCATACTTGATAAATATTTTTACTGCCCTGGCAGATTTTGTCACTTGCTTTAAAAGAATAAAAATTTTAACTGACGTTACAGAGAAAAGTGCATTGTGGGAGACTGCCTTTCATTTGGGCTGATATAAAGGATCTATGCGGTCCTAATTAGTGGGACTGTAACACTTTCCTCTGCTGCAGCCTTCCTTAGAGATTTACTCTGATAAGATGGATTTCTACAGAAAAACCCTGCCGAGAACAACATGAGAGCCTCTTAGTGGACAACTCTCTCCAGAAAACCACTCATTTCTGTGTGTGTGTGTGTGTGTGTGTGTGTCCCACAGCACATCAATAATGACCACATCCACGGAGAGAAGAAGGAGTTTGTGTGCCGCTGGGAGGACTGTTCGCGGGAGCAGAAGCCCTTCAAAGCTCAATACATGCTGGTGGTTCACATGCGCCGACACACAGGGGAGAAACCACACAAGTGCACGGTGGGTAACAGATGGCCTCGGCGCCCCCACGGGCCCCCGACGGGCCCCCGGAGGGCGGTAGCTCACACACTCTAAACACTGTATGCAATTCTGTGCACACACACACACCAGTTTTTTACAGATAGTGTAGGTAAAACACACACAAACACACACCCCTGGGATGGCAGGATTGAAGATTTCTTTCTTTGTGTACTCATGACCTATTATATAAACACATAAATCTCACAGCAGCTATTTGATGTGCAGTTTTTTCTGTGAATTAAACAATTAAAAAGACGTCCAACATCTTAAAATATGAATACTACTGCATATTCATGTAACAGTTGATCAAAATAACTCAAACTCTGAGCACTTTGTCAATACTTTTATTCACAACAGGCTCATTAATGTTCATAAAAGTTACAAATAAACAGTAAGAAAGATTTTTACTGATCTTCGGGGCTGCAAATAATGATTATTTCATTATAGATCATAAAAACAATGTCCATTATGATTTCCCAGAGACTAAAGTGACATTTTCAAATGTCTTGTTTTGTCCTAAAACCAAAAAATATTAATTTACTGTGATATTACATCGTGAAAAGCTGCAAATATTCACTTCTGAAAACCTGAAAACAGAGAATATTTACTGAAAAAACAGATATCTGACATTAATTGCTGAAACAGAAGCCACATCTCTTTTTAACATGCAGCCCAAATCAATGGTCAATACCAAACTAAGACCAAAAAGTTTGTGTTAGACGAGGGTCTTGAACTCATCTTTCACTCAGCTGAACCTCAAACAACTCTACACATTTACCAAAACCAAAATGAAAACATCAGTTTCATCCATCAGCAGGAGGTAAAGTTAAGTTAGTCACCGGAAAAACAAAACACTTGTTGCTCTTGTTGCTAAATTCCTCAAGGAATAAACATGTAGACATGTTCTTTCAGATGAAAATGAAGCAGATTATCTGTAGTGTTTTGGGAATAAACATATTTTAAGTTGCTCAGGTCCAAGAATCTTCATACTGACATTGAAATAAAGGTTTGGCCGTCTGTCTGGACAGTGATCTACTTTTCTAATATTAATGTTTGAGAGAAAACAGACTAACTCTGCCTGTTTTCTTTGTTCCTCTTCAGTTCGAGGGCTGCTCCAAGGCCTACTCCCGTCTGGAGAATCTCAAAACCCATCTGCGCTCACACACTGGCGAGAAACCCTACGTCTGTGAGCACGAAGGATGCAACAAAGCCTTCTCCAACGCCTCGGACCGAGCCAAACACCAGAACCGGACGCACTCCAATGAGGTACAAAAGACTTCACGTCACCTTCCCTCCTCCAGATGAAGCTGCTCTCGACCGCTGTCCTTCCTCACACACTGAAACTTCACACAGACTCCTTCATAAGAAATTCTCTCAGAGATGAAATCTGCTCGAGCTGACTGAAGTAGCCGAGATGAAAAACTGCACAGAGTGACAGGGGTTCACCTTCGTCTGTGGTGATCTGTGGCCTGAATTTCCTTTGCACAGAGATAATTAGATTTTAGGCAAATTGTTCCAGTCTGCACATTTGCCTCCGTGCAGGTGTCGGCACAGTGTTTGTGTGTTGCCTCGGTACCCCTGTGTATGTCTGCAGACGTCTGTGAGTAAATAATGAGGTGTAGACATAATGAGCACGACGGCCCACAATGCATTAGGGCGAATCATGCTCGCCGCTCCCCCTCCGCCCCTCAGAGTGGGACCACCTGCAGACGTCGGGCGGGAAATGGAACCTGGAAGCGTTTCAGAAAGCTCGCTGCTTATCCATCACTGCAGGGCGGGGGAATTCACCGTCACTGCAACAACCCACAAACACAACGAGGCTCTTATACCACACACACAGACACACAAACACACCTGTACACCAACATTAACTGTATGCAGATCAGTTGATGCTCTCGTTTACAATCTCAAATGGCAGCAATAGGTTATTAGTGACTGACTAATTTCTTTCAATTACTGATTAAATGTTTAGAGTATAAAACAAAAATAAGCTTCAACATTTTCAACAATCAAAGAAATAAGTTGATTCAACTGTCCATCATCTGTGCATTTCTTTCTTTTTTGCAGAAACCTTACGTATGTAAGATCCCCGGCTGCACCAAGCGATACACAGACCCCAGCTCTCTCAGGAAGCACGTGAAGACGGTCCATGGCCCCGAAGCCCACGTCACCAAGAAGCAGCGCAGCGACCTGCCGCCCAGGCCGCCGGCACCCAGGGAGAACGGAGAGAACGAGACGGGGCCCAGAGAGAGAGTCCAGACGGAGGACAAGATCTCTGACAACGGCTCCTCCAGAGGCGTGGGGGACTACCTGCATGTCAAATCCATCAAGACAGAAAACTCTGTGGTAACTGCTTTTTATTCAAACAGCTACACTATTAACATTCAACTGAGTACTGCATTGTCTATCAGTCCTGTAAATAACAACACACCTCTTTATCCTAACCTCTCCTCTGCTTGGTGCTTGATTATCTTCATTTTTCTCCCTTTCCTGACTTTCCTTATGGATAGACCTTGCTAAGGTGAGCTCACCTGTGGCTACTTATTCCATCTTTCACCATTTCACCATTGTTTAAAATGTCTTTTGCTGTTTTACTTCTTCATTCAACAGTTTCATTCCAAAGTGAGATAATTACTGATAAAAAAAAAAAAAAAAACAAGGGAGGAAGCACTGCTTGACTTTCTTGTACTATAAGAAACTGAATGGATTCTTCCTCCTTCAAAAAATCAAGTTACTGTCCTCTGTTCTCTTATTACTGTATGTTTAAAAACAAGGCCACTGTTTATCAACCACATTTTGAGAGGAAAACTGGTGTTTCATTGCAGCAGTGAGAGAGATAACAGACAACTTACTATCCAGCCAGACACCTTTGCATACAATAAATTCAAATTTCAACCCATCACTGGTTGAAATAATCAATTAATTTATGAGCCATGTAGTGAAGGTTTCAGTTAAAATGCAGATCCTGTCAAATGTTTTGGAATCAACCTGTGAACTCATTTCTTCATTTCATCATTTACTACAGCAAGTTTTTATTTGATTTTTTGTTCCAACTTTGATGTTTTTATCATAACTATCATTATAATAGTGTTTATTTGTTTGTCTGCTTGACTTTTTTTAAAGACTCAACACGCTGTAAATGAGAATCCTTTCAAGGTGATAGTCCAAAGCATCAACAACGCCCAGTTTTACAGCTCATGCTGAAGAAACAGGGATTCATCTGTTTATATTTGTCATGTGAAGCTGCTAACCTCATCCAAGAGACCATGTCCGTCACTATTCCTGCACACAGGCAGTTTAAACCTACAGTGGAGACCTATCAAACAGCCGTCAGAGAGCCTGAACATGATAAAAGCCACTCCAGGATTAATATTCAAACACTGGGAATTGGCTTTGGTGCTCTGTGCAAACAGAGCCAGCTATCAAGCTGTGATCAAGACAGCTTTTTAGCAGTGAATATATTAGAGCCTGCGAGGAAATTGAGGATGGGCAGGGTCGATTCAAGTGGATACACACTGTATAACCACTATTGTCTTTAAAAAAGAGAAATGAACTCATGATGTTGGACCATATGTAACAAATTAACTCCCATTTACACCAGTAGAAGTAAATATCAACATAAATTTATGTCTGTGTGACGCTCATTTGCACTTGTGCAGCACAAATCTTTGAAGAAAAGAAGAGGAAAGTCATGCAGGTGACAGAACTTTAAGCTCTGAAGCCTGTTTACCCTCCATCTAACAGAGACAAATCAGTGTGACAAGCACAGCTTCATTTTCACCTAAAAGCCTCCACCCTCAGAGTTGAGTTTTTTGGAGGAAGAAACGTGATCACATCTCATGATGAATGGCCCGGCACTCTGGCTCAGGCTCAAGCAGTCTTTCATCCTGCCCATTTCTAATTCACAGACAGACTAAGACAGTCTGTAATCTGTGGTGCACCCCCACCTCTTTGCCCCATCCCAAAAAACACTCATTATTTACAATTAAGCTGGGAGAGGATAAAAGACTCAATGATTCACTGTTCTTCGTGCCATGTTTACCACTGCACCACTTTTGTTCTGGTAAAGAAAAATTGTTTTTTTTAGGACAAATAGTTGTGTCTTTTCTGCTTTTCTCATGCTCTTTTTATCTCGTCTGCTCTCTTTCTTCCTTTTTTTTTTTTTGCATTTCTCCATCACACCCTCGCTTTCCTCTCGCTCTCTCCACATCCTCCGTTCTCTCATTCCTCTTTCTAGATGTATCAGTCCAGCCCTGGCGGTCAGTCATCATGTAGCAGCGAACCATCACCACTTGGCAGTGCCACCAACAATGACAGTGGAGTAGAAATGGCGGCGCACAGCGGGGGAAGCCTGGGGGACCTCAGCACCCTGGACGACCTGCCCTTTGTGGAGTCCTTGGGCTTTGAAGATTCCACCGGTGGAGTCGCGGCGGTGGGTCTCCACTTCCGAAAGCAGCTCGGCACCAGCCAGCTCCTGGAGCATCTGAAGAAGGAGAGGCTGAAGACGGTGAGGGACTCGTGTCGGTGGGCCAACAACCTAACACCCCCGGTCCTCGGCACCAAGCTCCCACCCATACCAGCAAGCGGTGAGTAGAGAGACAAAGAGCTTCTTTATGACAGTGGTTGCGTTAAAGATGAAAAAATTAACATAGATTTGGTTTATCAGAGCTCATGTCAGCTCCAGTGTCTGAACATTTTCATCTGCTCATTCACAGGGTCCCTCCTGGAGAGTCCAAGTATGGGTGGTGGTCTGGTCTCCTTCCCTGGTTCAGGATTGGGTAAGCTGAGCTCTGGTAAATCAACTCTGCTGGAAAACCTTTCAGAGCGCCGTGACAGCACCTCCAGCACCCTGAGCTCAGTTTACACCCTCAGCCGCCGCTCCTCGGGCATCTCCCCCTGCTACTCCAGCCGGCGCTCCAGTCAGGCCTCGCAGTTTGGTGCCAACCGCCCCAGCAACGTCAGCTCTGCTGACTCTTATGACCCCATCTCTGCCGACATCTCACGGCGCTCCAGTCAGGCCAGCCAGTGTGGAGGAAGCAGCGGAGGAGCAGGAGGATGGGGAGGAGGAGGACTAGCCAGCCCCCTCAGCCTGACCCCAGCCCAGCACTACCGCCTCAAGGTGAAATATGCAGCTGCCACTGGGGGTGCACCACCCACCCCTCTTCCATACATGGATCAAATGTGTCTAAAGACCCACACAGCCCTGTACGGGGACCCCCAGAAATCCTCCACCACCAACAAAGGCCTGTCTTCCAGGCAGTACAGCAGCTATGCCACAAGGAGCCTGATGCCCCATGAGGTCCCGTCTAACATCCCCCGCCGAGCCAGTGACCCTGTGAGACGGGTGACCTTAGACTCTCTCAGCCAGCCACAGATGCAGCGCTACAACAGCATGGGCACACTGACCATGCAGCCCCATCCACCTCCTGCATCAGATCGCCGTCATTCATCCCAGCAAGGCTGCCAGCGATCAGATGGCCTCCACCACTACCCCTACAGCCTGCGACCGCCCAGCATCTCTGAAAATGTCACCATGGAGGAGATGACGGGTGACATTCCTGAGGAGGACCTGATGCTGCCTGACTTCAACACTGACAACGGAGACGCAGCCTGCAGAGTGTCAACCAATCAACAGGACTTCCAGCAGTCGTACTATCAGAGAAGGATGGCCATGACCAACATGAGCCCCAGCATGAGTCCAGGGCAGCAACGACAGACGTGTCCATCTTCACCGAGGGACAACAGGTCCAATTTATCTGTGACACTGGGACGTACAGACGTTGGCCAGCACTACTCCAAACTACAGGTCCGAGGGAACCTGGCTGTCCTCCAGCAAAACCAGAACTTTGGATCTTTTTACAACAATCTGGGCTCCAACCAGCAGATGATTCAAAACCATGCTAACACAACACAGCAGAGATGCAAACAGCTGAACACTGAACCAGGAGCAAACTGCATCCAGCAACAGAGATTCCAGCAGCCGTCAAATCTCAACGAAGCCACTGGCTGTCAGTACAGGTTTGACGAAGGCATCGGCCCCTATGATAAGAATGGTAACACCACCTGTCCGACTTACACAGCAGCAGTGAACGGGAGCATGCTGAGCCCCACCTGCAAACAGGAGCCAGTTAACATGGAGAATGTTGACATGCACTTTGCTGATGCTGGATTTCAGCCTGTGCAGGTTAAAGTTGAGGACCGTGAGGGATCTATCATGATTTCAGGTCAGCAGAATTGTAATATGACCTCCCAGAATCCCTTGCAAACTGGCAGTCAGAGTCATCTCCAGCCAAGACCACCAACAGAACCCAAATCTCTAAACAGGCACCTGTCAGGGCCGAAGGTGATGCAGCAAACACGGCGCCCAAATAATGCGAACCCAGAATTATCAAGTGGTGGAGTTTTAGGACTTCACTGCAGCAACAGCTCTGATGACAATGCCATGTACTACACAGGGCAGATTCAAGTATTTGAGCCAAATGGGAACATGGACCATCGTGTTTCTCCTGCAGTGAACGTCCCTCCTTTTGAAAATGATGCAGCGTCTCCCAGTTCAGGCGACAACCAGGCGTCCAGGACTGTAGACGCAGCACTGGAACAAGCGCAGATAGACTTTGATAGCATGCTCGACGACGGGGATCACTCCAGCCTGATGTCAGGAACCCTGAGCCCAAGTCTGCTCCAGAATTTGTCCCAGAGTTCCTCTCGCCTGACGACACCCAGGAACTCGGTCACGCTGCCCACGGTGCCAGCGGGGACCGGAAACATGGCCATTGGGGACATGAGTTCGCTGCTGACTGCTTTGGCAGAGGAGAGCAAGTTCCTCAACTTGATGTCTTAGCCACATGTCATAGAAAATTTTTGCAGAAGTCTTGAACTCCTTATGCACAATAAACATTCATCCACAGACTTAAAATTGATGTGACTATGTGCCAAAAAGCCTCTGCAGTGTGTGGCTCTTTTCTTTGTTTTCTTGTACAGTCTCATTTGATGATTATTTAAAATGGCAATTTTCTATCTTTTTTAAAAGCCATATTTTTTGTTTTTTGCCTTAGGTAGTAAATATTATGTAAACAACAGGTCTGCAGTAAAATCAGTTTACTAAGTGCCTGGCTCAGCCGAAACATCACTACATTTAAAACGTGTAAACAACCAGGTAATTATCTGACACGTATCATCGTCACCAACATGTTTAAAACGTTTTACACTGTAAATTACTTGAGGTCAACTTTATTTTATCACGTTGCTCATTTCTGCTTGAGGAGAAAACTGTTTCTCCATCACCACAGCATTTCAAGTTTACAGTCACTGTCCTCAGCGAGCCATTATTTGATTGCTGCATTGCTGCTGAGATTAACTGTGACATCTCAGTGTCAGGCATCACAGACTTGATATGTGACTGGAATTATGAACTCATGCGTTGAAGAAAAAAACCGGCAGAGCTCTTTCAGCGAGAACAGAGGACTTCAGTGAGTAGCATCTGAGGAGAGAATCAAACTTTTTCCTTTTGTACATTGTTGCACCAGTTTGTTGTGCTGGTTAAATGTAAATATCATTTGTACATTTTTTTTTAAATACAATATTGATTTTTTTAAACAAATATTGTTTGTGTTGTCCTTCATACATTCATGTTTTTATTAGGATCAGGATTTGCAGGATCATTTGTCTGTGACCACTGAAATATGACTGTTTCTGTTTTTATAGTTTGGTTAGGCACAGAAGCTACTTTGTTAAGGTTATAAAAACATAATTATTTGGGTTGAAATAACTGCTTTCTTTACAAAACAAACTATAGTCACCTACGTCAAAGTCACACACATCACCATCTGAAAAAACAACTTTGTTATGGTTTGGGTCAAATTCTGGTTTAGGTTAAAAACTACTACTCTATTTACTTGGTTAAAGTTTGGGAGAAATTGTGGCAATGGTTAAAAGAAACAAATGCTGACTGTAGGAAGGTAAAGGACGTGATAGAGGTGAGGTTGGTTGCACCCGGTTTGAGACGTTGCTGTGGCCAGAAAAGGATACTGTAAAAGTTTTGTGTCTAAGATTCAAAGCGGCGGCAAACTGCATGAAATGAAAACATGAAATATATTCTGTTCTCAATAACTTCATGTTAACTCAGGCTGAGATGACTGCTGCCCAAAGCATGAAGACAGCTGTGGTACAATTAAACGCACCCTGAACTCAGCCGTGGTCTGTTCTCTAACGTGTGCTGTCATCTCCTGCTTCATGTTGTAACTGAGTAAATATTATTATTCATCAGTCTGTCTCTTCATCGCCTCCTGTAGAATGAGTGTTGATTGCTTCAATAATTCAACAACAAAACTTTTGTCTTTGAAGCCACATTCCCGCACCCTTTGCCAACAACGCACTTTCCTCAAACCTTTCTTGTTGAATGTCAGACTGAGGCGCCACGCGTTCTCGAGACGTTGCACGACCTCTTTCAAGGCAGCTTTGAAATAACTTCCCCTGACCTCGTCTTACCTCGCCGGCAAGAGCAGGCTTGACATAATGTAAATTCGCAGTCGGAAGCTGATGAGAAAGGACGCTAACAGGAGGGGAAGAGGCTAGACGTGTGCAGAGAGGCCGCTGCTGCTGCAGTTAGCCTGTGTGTACTTCAATATTAGCTCTGACAGAGCGGCCCACAGGACGCAGCTGCTGAAACCACATAAAACAAAGCAGCTGAGAGGAGCGAGAGGTTCCGGGGACGCAGCGCTGAGCGTTAGCGAGAGGAACAAATGATTTTAGTCTGTCAGGGAATTCAGCCGAGGACACGTTTGATCTAGAGTTTGTGATTGCTTTTGCCACTGGAATTCCTTATTCTCTCAGAGATGTGAAGTGGGAGAGAAAATAGCCCCGGGCTGCGAAATCACACCAGGCCCTGAACAAGAGGTGGAGATGAGACTTGCAAAGATCGTGCATTACCAGCACCTTCATTTATTGATGGAGATAACTGAGTGAGAAAGATGAAAGAAGGGTCTCAGCACTCTGCCAACAAATTCACAGATTATAAATGTAATTATAGTTTGTTATAAACGAACAGATTGCAGTCATGAAAATGGCTGATTTTAGAGGGACATTTAGACTCCTGTGACTCATTTTAGAAACAACTCAATTAAGCAGCGAGGAGCAGTCAGAGGCTCTTGACCTTGAAAGCTTTTTGGAGCTGGGTTTAATTCCTGAGATGGTTCAAGTTTTACAGAGTCCAGACCAGCAAACGTAGAACTATATTTCACTCTTTCAATCAGTGCAGAACCGATGAGAAAACATGGGATGGACATCATGAAAAGCGCTGTATGAATACAGCAGTTTCACTTGAATGTACCACTGTTGAGTCTAACTAGCACATGAATGCACCACTGCTTTCTTTGGTTTTTCTCCCTCAGATGTCATAAACAGAAAATCATTTTAAAATGCCAGAAATAACAAGAAATGAATCAAGAACGTCTTAAGCGTACACAAACTGATAAGTGAATTCCCAGATCACCCTTTCTCAGATTTTAAAATGAACACAAAATTAAATGACTTCTACAGCTCATCTGAAGTAAAGTACGACTCACCTAAGAGTCTTCTCCTGAGAGCACTTGAGGCTGTTGGAGGTTTTACAAGCTGAACTCATGGCGGGGCAGTAAACAGGCCGGTCTGCTGAGAGTTTAAAGGGCTTCAGAGGAATGTGTTTTACAGCGAGCGTTGACATTCTCCGACGTCTCTCGGGGCTTGGAGTTAGAGAGCCTCTTTATGAGCAACGAGCTTTTCAAAACAGTCAGACAAACCTCAGCACGGCTACCTGCAACCAACACACACACATACCGCCACCCTAAGTTTAAAATCACCTGAACTTAATCTTGAGATAATGAGATGTTTTTTGCAGCACGGGGCCCATCAGTGATCAGGGTCCACTGTAATTTTTCTGTAACTTACCGAGCAGCAGCAGCAGCAGCAGCAGAAAGGCAGGAAGCAGCTGAAGCTGGAGGATCCATCAATAAGTGGAGGTATGGGAGAAAAAACATGATGATGCTCCCTCCAACACCGACCATCAAGACCTGCTATATGCTCAACAGATTTCTCTCTGTGAAAAATAGAAAAGAGCACTCTCAAACTGTGAAATAATAAATCAATATACATGTCAGTGAATGATGCTTGTTTCCGCTGAAACTGAAATTGTTTTGACTCGTTTGAGCGTGAATCCATTTCAAAATCCATCACAATACAGATTTAAAAGTTCATTATGATTATATTTTTGTTTTTCCTCACTCGGCCACTTTGGAGCCACTTTTAGCATCATGACGTTTTGTGAACGCAGCCCCAGATATTTCACTAAAGTTCATTTCTTTGCACAGGAAATTAATTCTTATTCTTCTGTGGTTGTTCGTTTAAGCACCAGCGACACCACCCACCAGCACAGGAGTCACAGTGACTCGTCGCTCTGTGCGGTCAGACACCGGGTTGCCATCGCTGCAACGCTCACCGTGACGATATGGAAAGTGACGAGAGTCTCCGCTCTGACCTCCACCGCCGTCTTCCTTCCTCCCTCCTGATGACACCACATCACATTACCACAGCTCTGCATTACCGCGTTATTATTACACATGTGACAGTCTAACAAGGCCGATCCCTCCTCCAGCTCCCACTGTCAGCGCAGATGATGGATAGTGCTCTGCAGTCACTGATGCCTCATTCATTTCTATTAGACTAATATGTAAATTCCCTCCAGAGTTCAGCCTCTGCCTCCTGAAGCTGGGAGATGATATTAATCTATGAATCAATTTCAGAAGCTTGTGGTCAAACTGGCAGCTGAGGAGTGTGTCTGTCTCTATTAGTATCTGATCTCACGTCAGAAACACAGTCCTGAGTGTGATGGAGAATTCACACAGAAGGAAACTCTTCCTAATTTTCCCTATAATCCAAAATGTGGTTTGGCCTGTTATGTCAAAGTACAGACAATGTTGGTACGTCCATAAACTTTTTCTTGTAAGCATTAGCGAGGATGTAAAAACTGACAAATCCTTCTCTCAGTTTGGGCTCGGAGGCTACGCATTTATGGACTTTAAAAGATGTTGCTTGGGTCTGATGAGAAGCCAGAGGAAACCAGAGGAGTTCAGGCTCTTATATAACAGCCTTGGTGTCACAGTCACATGCTCAACTATCATATGTTCACGTGTCCACTTGTGTTTAGTCATAAAACTTGTAAAACAACGTTTTCTTAGGGAGATGAGCTTTAAACTGTTCAGGAATGGTTTGGTGAATTTCCTAAAAGCATCTATAAGACGTCAGGATTTGTATGATCCAAAGCACCTTCCAGCTTCACAAATGCAGACACTTTTTTCCCCTGTGGGATAAATGTATTATTAAGGTACAGCTCATCTCATTTCAATAGGGCCACCTCCCCGCCAAGAGCGAGTGCCGGGGCCCCCGTGTCAGCGCCTGCTTAATATTAACTAAAGCCCTCTGAATAATCTCCATCCTCAGAAACTGGGGTCAGCGCTGCAGTACAGTCTTAAAGGACAAAACACTGGTATGGTCCTTTAACAAGACATTCAGCACTGAGCCTTAAAACTTTAATAGAGAAAGTGAAGAAATGTGCAGAAGCTGCCAGCAGCATGAGGCAGGTTCACCAGTGTCCAGGCAGTTGTGCATTTTCCCAGATGAAACAACACGTTGACCTGGCTAAGCGGAAGATTGTCTGGGAATGTTGGTGGAGATGTTTCCTTTGTCAGAGGTGAGAAGTTTCTGACGGGTTTGAGGTCTGCAGACAGTTTGGAGAGAAACTGCAGCTCCTGGAACAAATGCTGGTGATTTATGTTCATTCATTGTGTTCATTTTGCTCTTTGGTTTATTTCCTGATCCTACTTAACTTATTTCTATTGTATAAGTTCTAGTGAAGCCTGATTCGACCCTGTCAGGAGGGGCTGTGACATGAAATCAGATTTCGTGGTGCAGGAATGACCCAGGAAGTGAGTTAGCATGTTAGCATGTTAGCACAACAACAATATATAATGTCATCAAAGATGATCAAACTGTGCAGTTGTGTTACAGTTGTGGGTTTTGTTCAGAGGAGGAGAATCGCTGGCCAATCATCAGCGGGGCCTTCAGTGTCATGAACTAATACAACATGCATATTCATGATATGTTCCTATGCAAAATAACATCTGTTTTCCAACAACGTGCCATCTGTTTGAGGGACTTTGTGATATTAACAGCTCATCACTAAAAAACAAAAAACAAAAAAACACACCACGACGACAACACAGAGGCTAAAAAAAAAAAGAAAAAAGGATTGTGTCGCTCATTATCTGCGGTATCTCATGCAAACAGAGTCTCCAGCACCATTTACATGTAATCACACACACCTGAGAGACAAGGTGTTCATTCACATTCCACACAGGCTGAGGTTTGGAGTGTCGCTCAACAAAATTTGATGGGAATCGAATCTGTGACCTTTCAGACACAGGGTAAACACTGCAAGACCCTGAGGACACACTGATTTACTTGTTTTTTTAATAAACTGTTTAAGAATTATTTAGGAAACTTATCATCTCAGCTGTTCTCAGCATCAGAGAGAAGTTTGTAGGTTTTAATTTATTGAGTTTTAACCTATGACCACTGAATTTTATACCCACCTCCTCCTTCTTCTTCTTCTCATTCTCCTCCTCCTCCTTTTTCCTCCTCCTTCTCCATCTCCTCCTTCTCCACCTCCTCCTTCTTCTTCTTGTCGTTCTCCTCCTCCTCCTTTTTCCTCCTCCTTCTCCATCTCCTCCTTCCGCAGAAACCTCGAACAGAACCAGACTCAGGGTGGGCGGCCATCTGCCTCGACCGGTTGGGTTTAGACAGAGAGAGGGGGGTGGGGGGTAAGAGAAAGACAACATTGCAAATACAAAGTAAAAATGTAAATAGTAATAATAATAATAATAATGATAATTCTAGCTAAAGGAATAATAATGACAGAGCAGTGAATAGCAGAGCAGGATATGGAAGATGAAGACGAATAAGGAGAAGGAGGAGAAGGAGGAGAAGGAGGAGAAGAAGGAGAGTGAGAAGGACAAGAAGAGGAAAGAGGAGAAGGAGAAGAGGCAGGAGAGGAAGGAGAATGGAAGAAGAAAGTGGATCTCAGCCTCCCTTCATTGGCTTCCTATTCATGTTAGATCAGACTTTAAAGTCTCCTAATGACTTATAAAAGATGGGCTGGCCCCCTCATACCTGTCTGATCTTCTTAACCCTTATATTCCCTCCCGTGCTCTGTGTCCTCAGAGTGCAGGGCTGCTGTCTGTCCCCAGTTAAAAAGAAGTCAGCAGGCTGCAGGGCATTCTCCTCCTCCTCCATCTCCTCCTTCCGCAGAAACCTCGAGCAGAACCAGACTCAGGGTGGGCGGCCATCTGCCTCGACCGGTTGGGTTTAGACAGAGAGAGGGGGGTGGGGGGTAAGAGAAAGACAACATTGCAAATAAGTAAAAATGTAAATAGTAATAATAATAATAATAATGATAATTCTAGCTAAAGGAATAATAATGACAGAGCAGTGAAACAGCAATAACACTAACACTAATAAAAGTTTAACTGTTCTTACATCGTCGGTTGAGCTGGATCATGGGAGCAGCAGGAGACTCTACAGCTCCAGAGACAGAACCCTGCAGTAAGAGACAGTAGAAGAGAGAGAGAGAGAGAGAGAGAGAGAGAGAGAGAGAGAGAGAGAGAGAGAGAGAGCAACTGGGCACTAATGTGCTTGAGGGAAGAAACACACAGTTAGAGTGATGCAGCCACATTAAGATGGTTTATAGTAATCTCGTCAGCAGGACAACATGGACAACATTTATTAACTACTAAGCTTAACTGATACAACCTGCCAAAGGAAAAATGGTAACCTGAAATAAGGAGCATAATAAAGTGCTAACTGATAGGAGAAGGCCCTGCAGCCTGCTGACTTCTTTTTAACTGGGGACAGACAGCAGCCCTGCACTCTGAGGACACAGAGCACGGGAGGGAATATAAGGGTTAAGAAGATCAGACAGGTATGAGGGGGCCAGCCCATCTTTTATAAGTCATTAGGAGACTTTAAAGTCTGATCTAACATGAATAGGAAGCCAATGAAGGGAGGCTGAGATCCACTTTCTTCTTCCATTCTCCTTCCTCTCCTGCCTCTTCTTCTTCTCCTCTTCCTCCTGCTTCTCCATCTCCTCTTTCCTCTTCTTGTCCTTCTCACTCTCCTCCTTCTCCTACTTCTCCTTCTTCTCCATCAGCTCTTCTTGTCCTTCTCACTCTCTTTTTTCTTCTCCTTTTCCTCCACCTCCTCCATCTCCTTCTTCCTCTTCTTGTCCTTCTCACTCTCCTTCTCCTCCTCCTCCATCTCCTCCTTCCTCTTCTTGTCCATGTCCTCCTCCTCCATTTCCTTCTCATTCTTCTACTTCTCCTTGTCCTCCTTCTTCTCCTCCTCCTCCTTCTCCCTTCTCCTTCTCCACTTTCTTCTTCCATTCTCCTTCCTCTCCTGTCTCTTCTCCATCTTCTTCTCCTCCTCCTCCTTCTCCTTCCTCTTCTTGTCTTTCTCATTCCTCCTCTTCTCTTTCTTCTTCTCCTCCTCCTCCTTCTCCTTATTCCCCTTTTCTCCAGAGAATACAGGTCAGTGCTCATGCTGGGTGCCTCAGAGATGGATACGTGGTCTGACTTGTCTTCATCTTCCATATCCTCCCTTGCACATGAGGTCTGGCTGTTAAGCAGCAAGTTCTCATCATTGAAGGCTGCTTCCTGGTCAAGATGACTCCTTGAGACAACTCCTTTATTCTCAACCAGCCCTGCTGCAGTGTTGTTGTCTGCAGACTGAGAGGGGCTCAGACTGACCTCATCTGCAGACTCCTGACATACAGTCACACTCATCGTAGCACTGTCATCCCCGAGAGCAGTGGACCTCTCCACTTCCCTGACAACCAACTCCTTATTCGTGGCAGTTTCCGAGCCACGGCTCCCGCAGAGGTATCGACCTCTGGTGCGCCGGTCACAGACCCGCCAGCCGCCAAAGCGGCCACATCCGCCGCTCCAAAAATGCGAGCGGCTCCGCTTGGCGTGAACACGCCATTCTCGATCAACTGGTGAACACAAGGTTCACTTTTCAGGAACACGACAACCGCCTTGTTCATGCCAGAGGCATACAAAATGTTGTCATGTTCTACCTGCTCACTTGCTGTCAGCAGAACCTCCTCCAAGGAGACTGAACCGTCTGGAGGAACAATCTGTGCACCATGCCAGACAGTCGGAGGAGGCGTCTCCGCAGATGCCATACCTCCCGACAGCAGCTAATCTCACAGACTCAGAGCGTGACTGTATGTCATCAGTCTGCAGATAAGGTCAGTCTGAGCCCCTCTCAGTCTGCAGACAACAACACTGCAGCAGGGCTGGTTGAGAATAAAGGAGTTGTCTCAAGGAGTCATTTTGACCAGGAAGCAGCCTTCAATGATGAGAACTTGCTGCTTAACAGCCAGACCTCATGTGCAAGGGAGGATATGGAAGATGAAGACAAGTCAGACCACGTATCCATCTCTGAGGCACCCAGCATGAGCACTGACCTGTATTCTCTGGAGAAAAGGGGAATAAGGAGGAGAAGGAGAAGGAGAAGAAGAAAGAGAAGAGGAAGAATGAGAAGGACAAGAAGAGGAAGGAGAAGGAGGAGGAGGAGAAGAAGATGGAGAAGAGACAGGAGAGGAAGGAGAATGGAAGAAGAAAGTAGAGGAGGAGGAGGGAGAAGGAGAAAGAGGAGAAGATAGAGGACAAGGAGAAGAAGAAGAATGAGAAGGAAATGAAGGAGGAGGAGATGGACAAGAAGGGGAAGGAGGAGATGGAGAAGGAGGAGAAGGAGAGTGAGAAGGACAAGAAGAGGAAGAAGGAGATGGAGGAGGTGGAGGAAAAGGAGAAGGAGGAGAAGAAGAAGACTGAGAAAGACAAGAAGAGGAGATGGAGAAGAAGGAGAAGAAGGAGAAGAAGGAGAGTGAGAAGGACAAGAAGAGGAAAGAGGAGATGGAGAAGCAGGAGGAAGAGGAGAAGAAGAAGAGGCAGGAGAGGAAGGAGAATGGAAGAAGAAAGTGGATCTCAGCCTCCCTTCATTGGCTTCCTATTCATGTTAGATCAGACTTTAAAGTCTCCTAATGACTTATAAAAGATGGGCTGGCCCCCTCATACCTGTCTGATCTTCTTAACCCTTATATTCCCTCCCGTGCTCTGTGTCCTCAGAGTGCAGGGCTGCTGTCTGTCCCCAGTTAAAAAGACCTCCACCTCTTCCTTCATCTTCTTGTCGTTCTCCTCCTCCTCCTTTTTCCTCCTCCTTCTCCATCTCCTCCTTCCGCAGAAACCTCGAACAGAACCAGACTCAGGGTGGGCGGCCATCTGCCTCGACCGGTTGGGTTTAGACAGAGAGAGGGGGGTGGGGGGTAAGAGAAAGACAACATTGCAAATACAAAGTAAAAATGTAAATAGTAATAATAATAATAATAATGATAATTCTAGCTAAAGGAATAATAATGACAGAGCAGTGAAACAGCAATAACACTAACACTAATAAAAGTTTTACTGTTCTTACATCGTCGGTTGAGCTGGATCATGGGAGCAGCAGGAGACTCTACAGCTCCAGAGACAGAACCCTGCAGTGAGAGACAGTAGAAGAGAGAGAGAGAGAGAGAGAGAGAGAGAGAGAGAGAGAGAGAGAGAGCAACTGGGCACTAATGTGCTTGAGGGAAGAAACACACAGTTAGAGTGATGCAGCCACATTAAGATGGTTTATAGTAATCTCGTCAGCAGGACAACATGGACAACATTTATTAACTACTAAGCTTAACTGATACAACCTGCCAAAGGAAAAATGGTAACCTGAAATAAGGAGCATAATAAAGTGCTAACCGATAGGAGAAGGCCCTGCAGCCTGCTGACTTCTTTTTAACTGGGGACAGACAGCAGCCCTGCACTCTGAGGACACAGAGCACGGGAGGGAATATAAGGGTTAAGAAGATCAGACAGGTATGAAGGGGGCCAGCCCATCTTTTATAAGTCATTAGGAGACTTTAAAGTCTGATCTAACATGAATAGGAAGCCAATGAAGGGAGGCTGAGATCCACTTTCTTCTTCCATTCTCCTTCCTCTCCTGCCTCTTCTTCTTCTCCTCTTCCTCCTGCTTCTCCATCTCCTCTTTCCTCTTCTTGTCCTTCTCCTTCTCTTGACTCTGTGACCCTGTGGAGGTACAACGTGAAGTCCAGACTGAGGCTGGAGTTTTCTTCCACAGGATCACAGTGAATTACATGTGTTTGAACAGCAGTGAGCTCATGAGGAGCTGTTGTGCCGGGGTGATGGTAGAGAATTAACATTTTGCATCATTCCTCAACTGATTTATTGATTGTAAAACTCTGTTTGTTTTTCAGTTTTTCACTGTAAATAAAGTACTTTCTTCTCCTTGTCCTCCTCCTTTTCCACTTTCTTCTTCCATTTCCTTTCTCTTCTCCATCTTCTCTTCTCCTCCTCCTCCTTCCTCTTCTTGTCCTTCTCATTCTTCTTGTTTCATCTTCTCCTTCTCCTTTTTCCTCCTCCTTGTATTTCTTCTCCATTGTCTTCTTCCCCTCTCATTCTCCTCCTGATTGTCTGTCCTCTTCTTTTTCTCCTTTCCTTCTTCTCCTCTTTCTCCTTTTAGACGTTCAGCTACAGAGATACTTGTGATCCGACGTGCAAAACTGAATTTTATAAAATCAGAATTAGGATCTGATGACAGATGTTGTCACCAGGAAGATGTTGTTATCAAATCAGATCTTTTCAAACCACACTGATGAAGCAGATTTTTGAATTTTTGGCATTAAACTCAGACGTATGGTGAAATAATAATTAATTAAACTAAAAAATCAGCTGACAAAGAGTGGATGTCCAAAGTTTTCCTGCATCAATAAAACTTTTTAGTCACATTTCAGGATTGGAGGCGGAGGATGAGGAGCAATGCGGGTTCAAACTCTCCAGCTGAAGGGGGGAGTCAGGGGTTTCGCGGGGGGAGTAGCGGATCCCGGCAGCAGCTGAGGGAGGTCAGCACCGCCACCTCGCTGCTCGCCGGGGCCCTCTCCAGGTCTCCGCTCTCTGGAGGTTTTGAGGATGGAGGTCCTCATTAAAACCTCCCATCGCTCTGCCCTCTCCTCCTCATCGCCCAGTCCTCCTTCTCAGAGGATTCACGCCACTAAACATATGCCGGGACAGACCAGGTGTCATCCGGCAGGTGTCTGCTGACAGCTGGACTGCTCTGATTAGATCGCACAGGAGAGAGATATTTCAGCCATCATTAATAAAGTCCACGATTTCTCTAAATCCAGTTGTTATTTAAGTGAATAAATCTGATTATTTTACTACATATAATTAGTTCTTTTGCTCTGTATACAAGATGGATGTGTTTTGTTGTGTCACCATAGTGCCAGTAAGAAACTCTCATGTCTCACCTGCCTGCTGTCTCATAAAGACAAAATAATGATATAAGTACACATATATGTCTTTATAGGTGAGAGCTTCATAAATATTTTAACTGCTGCTGCCAGCTCCATCCCCAACTCAAGGGGACAGATCCACATTTTGGAAAAAATAAACAAGTGTTTGCCTCTTGAAAATAACTCTCTCATGTCCACACACTAAATACAGATTAGCCTAGCTTAGCACACAAACATGGGGTAACAGCTGGTCCGGCTCTTCCTCAAGAAACAGAGACATCATGGACTGGAATAAACCAGTGTCCATGTGAAGAAAACAAGCTCTGCTGTGTATACACAGACAGAAAATGACAGTTCCACCTATACTTAGGAGATCACATGATACATATACATTGCCTGTATAGGGTGCATAGCCTGTGTTCATACGAACATTCGCAGGTTGCACTAATAAAGGAGTTTGGAAATGTCAGGGTGTGGACGGCCTCTCCTCCTCCTCTGTCCAAGTCCCTCACATCACAACACAGGTAGATCTGTGCACAAAAAACAATCAGGGAACCGACGCTGACCCTCAGCAGGAAACAGGAGTCACAAAAAGTCACAGCTTTACTAAAAAATGTTTTGCTGTATCAGCAACAACTCAAAATGTGACAATTCAGGCGTGAACTCTCTCTCTCTTTGTTTGATTTGGTGATTTCAGACGTCCCACAGCTGCCAAATTAAGCTTTTTAAAATCAATGTTACACACAAGAGGCAGTTAACGCTCCAGTGTTTTTCACGCGGGAGATGAGAAGACAAACGTTTCAAGTGGAGCGTACAAACCTCCACAGCACCTCCGTGTTACCCTCACTCAGGAACACCTGAACCTGAGCTGCAGCCATCTTTGATCTGGCACATACAGTAACATCAATGGTGTTTATTTATTTATTTTTAATCCTGACAAGAGAGGTGGTTTTTTTTGGAGGATGGTATCCCGTTGTGGTCGGGCAGAGAAAACACATTCTCCTAGAGGGGAGTTCATCTCTTCTCGCCGTTTCAAAGCCAAAAAGCAAAAAGGCAGAGAACAAAGCAGCTCTGTGTGTTCAGGCTCGCTGAGTGTTTGTGTCTCCAGTTTTTACTTCCCCCTCCTCCTCCTCTTCTTCTTCTTTCTCCATCACTGGCAAAGGCAACGCTTTAGCAAGGAGTGAGCACTATTATTTCATAGCCCGTGAAAACAGAGATATGAACTGTGCGTAAATTTTAACCATGAATCATAAATACCAGATTTTCTCCAAAGACTTGTCAGAGGAGTAATCAGTGTGAAGAGAGTTGACACACCTTGTTCAGAAACTCTTCTTTATTTCTGCGCTGGAGGGTTTTGCCAAGGAGTACACAAAGAACACAGACAGCATAAAACATTCACCACCTGATGCAACGGTGATTTAAGTTTGTTAATGTTTTTCTCCCCATGGTGAAAATGGGCTCACGTCGTGCCAAAAGACCTCCAAAGCCTGATTATTCTTCCTCGTCTTTAAGACTCTCAGTTTATAAATCAACCTTTTCTCTTTGGAGGAGGGGTACGGATGGAGATGTGGAGGAGGAGGAGGAGGTGGAGGAAGAGGAGGTGGAGGGGGTTGTTTTCTTTACAAGCTGGTTCAACAGGCGGGAAATGCAGCATCATTTTCCACTGCAATTAAGAGGGAGGCCCTGATGCTGAGGCAGCGCCCAGTGCCAGCTCTGTGTATGGCTCTGGCACCTTCCAGCCTTTTTTCTGGGAAAGACTTAACAGGGGTCCCGGCTGCATGTCTTGGCTCCGGGTTTTGAGCTGGGAGTCGGGCCTCTCCCTTGACGTAATCCTTTAAGAAACGGCTCTCCCCGCTGGCTGCGAACCACGCCGCCTCTCCAGAACATAAAGGAAGCCTTGCTGTGATTATCAGCACGGTTAATAACCCACCCGATGTGGAGCCAAAGTTAGCAGCAAATATCTAAAAAACGCTCCCCGCTCTCCTCTCCAGCTCCACATTAGAGTCCATTTATGCAAAGCGTAGCTCGGCCTGTCAGCAGCTAATCATTACAAGGATGATCGATGGTGTTTATTTTCTGATGATGGAACGCAACCCCCTGCCTGATGATAATTGTAATAAAAAGGACAGATCAAGCCGGCAAAGTTATTAAATTATCAGACCATAATTTGCATTAATGCCGGCTGCAGAGATGTAGGGGTGGGGGGGGTTTGACGGAGGCAGGGTCCACCTTGAAAAGATCCCAGTGCCCTTGGCCCCCCGCAGATCCTAACGACACACCCATCACTTGACTGAGGCGTCAGATGGACGGCTCAGACACTCTGAGGTCTACATTTTCTAATAGAAAATGCTCCCAAATTTCTCTACTGCATGAAAGCACATTTCAGGACCAAAAGAGAAGAGTCATGCTGAACTGAAATCACAGTATTTAAGGATAATTCTGGTATTTTTGAACCAGAAACAGCTGTTTTACAGCTATATTCAAACTACCAGTGTGATTGTGTTACTGTGTGGTACTTTTAATCATGTAAAGTATCTGATTATTTCTTCTAAAAGTCACACAGTAACAGAAACACACTAACAGATGGAGGCAGTGGTATTCCAGCAGCTCCCAGTAAAATCCCTCTTTTTGTTAGCGGAGTCTGGTAGTGATATATAGAGATGTTTCTGGTTAATCTAAAAGGATCTTACTCTTTAATATTAGACACATTTTCCTCAAACTCAGCTGAATATAGTTTGTAGTTCTGTGGGTTAAAGGAGAGGAGTTGAAGTGTCTTTGAGTCGCTGGATTCAAGCACCGTGGTAAAACCTGAATCAAGCTGCTGAGTGTCCCAACACGCACCAGCATCTGTCAGAAAAGCCCTCTCAGACCTGAAGTCGAGCCCAGATGGACCCTTGAACCATCAGAGCCGAGTGATGTTCATTAGGCAAGCCAAGGACTTTTCTCTCAGTTGTCATTTTTCCCTCTACTCTGTTGGTTTTTGTTTTTTTTTTTTTGAACCGGCCTCAAGGGGAACGGGAGCTTCTGGTTGGGAGCCAGCTGGACGGAAAAGATCCAACATGGGGGGAGGGGGGGGGTAACCAGACCAGAGAGAGAGGAAAAAAAAAGAGGGCAGTGGCTAATGGGGCTCCGCTGCTTTTAAGTGCAGTGTACCAGAGGAATACATGAATGTGGATAATTCCCCGTTTCCCCTCAACTGAATGTCTGTTTCTCTGAGAACTTCAAACCAAAACAACACAGAGAGGTTTCAGACAGTGACATACATGTATTAACAAGTGGCTGAGTCCCAGACGAGCAACGCTGTGTTACAGGTTGGAGTCCGTCACCTGACTAACTCATCACGTCTCATTCTTCTCGTTTTAAGGGTATGTGTGCAGCCAAATGTTGCTCGGAATTGTATGTTTCTTAATTTAAAATCCAGGATTTTTCAAAGCTACTTAAAGCTGGCAAATGTCCACGTCAGCAGCCAACCACTCAGTGTTTTTTCAGATGTGTCCCGGCTGATTTAAGGCCCCGACACGAGCAGCTTCACGTGTCTCTGCTCTTAGTTTAAACTCAGAAGGCTCGTGTGCTCTTAAATTGTGCTGAGAAAAATAACAAACAGCTCCTCTGCTTTCCAAACACACACAGACTGAGAAAACAAAATAACGCCCTCAATTATCACAACAGCCAGTTTAGTCCAGATGTACAGTTCAGCAAGCAACGTGTGTGTGAAGTCCTCCAACGGCCAATCAGGACAGAGCGAGGCCTCTGATGACCCAGAGGTCGGGGGGAGGAGGAGATGGAGATATGAGGATGAGACAACCCCATAAATCCTATCTTTGTCTCTCTCAGGGGAAAATATCTTTCACTTCCCCTCTAAATAAAACCGTGATCAGAGCCTGATGTTGAGCCAAGATTCAGATTTATTTTCACACATTCGTTTGATTTTCACTCCTCTATATTTTTCATTTGGATGACATATCTTTACCATCCTGTCCAGGTGGTTTCTGGGAAGTGTAGTCCACTTCAACAACAATAAAGAGCCTGTGACCGGCTTTAAAAGGCCTGTACCTGCATGTTCCTGCCTCATAAATCCACACTTTAACACCTGACTCTCCTCCACGTTAAGCTCCTGTTCAACAGGTACAAGTTACAGTCAGCAGCTCTGAAGCGCCATCCACTGGCACCACATGGAACAGCTTTACTGTGCAACAACAACTCACACAATAAAATCAAACCTCCTCTGAAAAAACGACAATAAATCTGCTGAGAAGCTGCACAGGAAGAGAGAAATAACAGGAAAGAAGAGAATCATTTGATAATACTTTGAGGGTCATTACTAATAAAGAGCAGTAATTATACAGGAGCCAGATGTTATATTGAAGAATATTTCTCTGCATGTTTCCCTGTGCTCAAAATTAAATGCATATTTTGAGATTAGCCTGCAATTTCACACCTTATTTGCCTTTTAACAGCTTTACTGTTGTTAAAGTGTCATATATATTAAGCATTGGCTTGTTTTAATTGATTTTTGAAGGTGTAATGTTCACACTGTATGAAAAATCTAATAATTTTTTTCTCAGGGAGAATCCTCTGCATCATTTTAAACACATTTCACCCTGATTCAGACAAAAATCATTGGTGTTTTTGAGAAATTAAATTGAATTTAAAATAAAGTTCTGCAGCTGCAGACACTAAAATAGGCTACTGGTAGATTTGAATCCCTCACTGCAAAGTTCATTTAAAGCATCAACGTCAGAAGCTTTCTGCATTAATTCTGCATCTACATCTGTATCTGTAACCTGGCTGATTTGTTGTAACAAATTAAAGCAGAATAATTATGATTTGAAGTAGCAGCAGAAACTTTGGCACCATTTGAAAATGTAGAAATTAAAAGAGAGTGAACAGGCTGAGTATGTTGCGGCAGAGCAGCACTGCAGTGCGGGTGAATCCTGCTCTGTTAAATAATCATGATGAATAATGAAGGTGTGAGTCGGCCTGGCAGATCTCCCCTCCTGGGCGGACATTTAGTGTCAACCTGACAGGTCTCAGCGCAGCTCAGGGACGAGGGGGGGATGAAGTTGTCTCCATATTAAGCAGGCAGATTAGACCTGTTAAATGGAGGGCAGCGTGGAGGGGTTCTGTACGTGGACCTCCGGGGTCTGCATCTCATCAGGTGAGCCCAGGCCCAAGCTGCAGGGGCGGGTGAGGGAGAGCAGTGGCCCGGCCTCTGGCCCGCCTCCACCACACCTCACGTCTTCCGCATCCACAAACTGGAACTGACCCTGCGCTTCTGCCAGCCTCCGCCGCAGCTAAGCCCGGCCCTTCCCATCATGCACAGGGGCCGCAACGAGCTCCCATGAGCCTCGGCTCGCTCCCTGCCATCTGCCGTGATTTATAGAAAACGGCCGATGATTTATGGGCCAGTCATCTCACAATGAAGTTGTTCTCTTTCATTTGCGCGACCTCCCGACCCAGCCGCCACTCCCAGCCAGGTTGGGGAAATGTGCGCTAATCATACACTATGAGGGCTTTTAAACAGGAGGAGCTGGGCGGGTGGAGGGAGCGGGTTGGGGGCTGCAAATAGAGGGCCTTTAATGAAATTAATTTTCAACAGCGTGTGCATACTGATGATACAGGCAGGCCTCAGCGACAATGCGCGGCCACCACTGAGACACGCTAACGAAGCCGTTTCAAGGTCTGATGGTGGGGAGGACTCATCCAACACCGCAGCACCGTCCCCACGCCCCGCTTTGATCTACGAATGAAACGCCCCATTAGGAGCCAGTGATCCAAGGGATGTGTTTAAAGATTTATACAGTGTTGGAGCAGAGCTTGTAAACCAAACAGTGTGGCCCCTGCAGGCTGATCATCTGTAATCACCAATATGGCCTGATCAGATCAGTGGAGCTGTGCAGACACCTGACCACACACAAGTACTGTAATTAAGTACAATCTACACTACATTTTACTGACGGTTACATTTCAGATTCAGATAAAAGTCTAAAAACTGAAAACAGATCTGTGAATCAGAGCTTCATATTTTCCTCCTTCCTGTCCCATTTATCACGTGCCGACCCCTCAGATTTATCTGGTGACCCTTCGGAGGAGCCTAACCCTTAGCTTGGGAACCACTGGACTGAACTGTGTATGGAGCGGTTAAAACCAGCTCCAGCTGGAGCAGCTACAACAGTAAAATGAATATCAGTCACAGGGAATAATTTATATTTAACTGATACTTGTGTACTTTTACCTGCGCAGGGTTTTACACCCAGGACTTTTAGTGATAATGGATATTTTTACGTTGTTTTATTCTAAATTTGGCCTTAACATATTCTGAATGTTTTTATTTATAATTGTTCTGCCTTTGTCCCTCATTTGACAGATAAAACTGATAAAACCAGGGCCTCCTCCTCTCACCAGTCAGCCATTTTATACTGTTTACACTGTGTGAGTATAGAGTAAATCCTCCACAGCATTACTTTATATATTTACTACAGTACATCATTATATTCATCAAGCCAAAATAAAACTAGCCATTCAAGTACATTTGAAATATTAGCACCGTTTTCAGTCTTAGTTTTTAACAACCTCCCACTTTTCATTATTTCAATTAACTCATTGTTTTATTTTTTTAGTTATTTGGTTATTTTATCATCTTTAGTTTTATACATAATTTCTCAGTTTTTGTGTCATTTACTGTTAATATATGTTTAAATGTGTGGTTGATGGCAACAACACATCTCTTCTAAAATGTTTGTCTCTTCTGTTCCTAATAAATATTCAATTTAAATAATCTTTGAAACAAAACAAAGTGTCTCACAGCTGTAAGCAGTGACGTTGCTTTGTGTTTCTAAAATATAATAATTTAATTTACAGAGATCTTTTCATACAGAATCAAAGGTAAATATTTCCAGTATTTAAATTCCCCATTTGTATTATTGACCAAAAAAGCCACCTTGTTATAAAAATGTGTTTTTGCTGATGAATTAACAGAGTTAAAAGCATGAAATAGGAAAACAAAGGTAAAGTGGTGTCACAGTGGACTGTTACTGATCATCTGTACCTGGTAGCAGCTGTTCTGAGTCGACATCCTGAGTCTGAAACCCTGACCTGAGCTGAGCTGTCCCTGCCTGCCTGCCGCCGTCTGTGGATCTGACTCACTCATGGTTTATGGGACGAAACTCACAAAAAGGAATCCAGGAGTACTGGTAGTACAGGCCTGTAACAGAGACAAGTCACAGGTTTGATCTCCACAGGAGCAACACAGTTCTACTGTAGCGTCCCTGAGCAGCAGATACACAACAACCAGACAACTCATGAGACAGAAATGTCAGAATTCATCACATTAACCAAAGAATGAACCTGTGATAAACACATAACCTCAAACTGACATATTTAAAGATAAGTGATCAATAAAATAATTCAACCACCATTAATAAGGATGCACAGTGGCAGCCTGGTTAATCGTGTGTTTAGGCCGCCATCTGGTGGTGGATTTTGGATTTTAGTTTCTGATGGTGACAGCAACTGTCGGTCAAACTATTTCACACAAAACAATATTAAAAGTCCTAAAAACCTTCATATCAGCACACTTTAAAAGCAGGCAAAGCATCTGAGTGGGAAAGACCTGGAAAAAATTTAATTCTCAAATTACCTTCAAACACAGTGTATTTTTCATGCAAGTGCAATGCAGTTCACAATTGTAGTTTTCCAGGCACAACTACGCAGGAAGCTCCACATGTAGAACATACAGCAGTGGAGGATGTATTCTCACCTTTTACTTAAGTAAAATACTCAAGCAAAAATCCTGCACTTTAAGCCTTAACTAAATAAAGGTTGTACCTTAAAAAGTACAGTACAAAAACATTAGTAAAACAAGATAAAGAAATGACAAAAGAAGATAGAAGTCTGATAGTTTATTTCAAGTTCTGCAAAGTCTATCACAGGTGAAAGAGAACCAAACATGTAAATATATACAGTCATACACAGGAAAATAAAACATAATATAAATATTGTGAAGCATGAAATAAAACTAATAACCTAAAAAAAAGCGAGCCATGCATTGTGAGTGGTCTCAATGGAAAATATTGCCATTTCACCTCTGGCTTGAAGCTTATTTACAGCACTGCATCTCTTCATTAAAACGCTTTGTTCTCACATTACGTCCACTTTAAGAAGCAGTGTGTTGTAGTGTTAGTACAGGTTAGTATTGTACAGGACAACCAGGTATATTGCCAGGAATCTTTACCCAAAGGCACACATTCAGGAAATCAAAAGTACATTTCTCTTAAATTTGGAGTTTTTGCTCGACTGCTTTTGTCAAACTAACTACATTTGACGGCAACACAGGCAGAAATATCCTACGCTTCCTGTGGAGTACGCATGCAGACAGATTTTAGAAGCTGTAGTTTTAAGTCACACTGTACAAAAAAAGTAAAGGGAAATTAATTTCAGTCGCCTAAACTGCAGCAGGCTAACACTGGATCACTGATACTGGACGACATGCTGCGGAGGACTTCATCGGCTTTGGAGGAAACATTCAGTCCAGAGTGAACAAGTTCTATCAAATTGCCAACTTCTCACAACTGAGAAGAACGACAACGGGCACTGGTACAGTACATTTAACAGTCCAAGTAATGTGTTTGAAGAGATAAAGTAAGGCCTGGAAATATTCACTAACAGCATCCTTCACTCTCTGGGCTCTCGTGTCCCATTAAAGACACATCATGACATTTTTGGGAGTTTGTTGATTCGCTTTCTTGCCAAGAATTAGAAGAGAAGACTGAGCTAGAGGGCAAAGACTAGAAACAGCCTTGTTTGTTTAGTTTGTGCAAAAACTTGAGGCTATGTGTCAGATGATTTCTACTGTGGGGTGCAGTGAAGACCGAACAAACCAGACTAGCAGTTAACATAACACACTAACAGATGGAGGCAGTGGTATTCCAGCAGCTCCTGTGTTCTGCTTTGTAAAATTCCTGTTTTTGTCAATGGAGTCTGGTACTGATACTGCACTGATTCCCAATATTTCTGTCCCTATTAATCATTTACACCCAAAAATACCAGGCTTATTCTATAACAGAACTGCAATAAAGTTAAATATATTGTACATAATTAACTTATCTTCTATTAAATGCTGGCTAAACACAATGCACAATTTGTAAGGTAAAGTTAATTCCACTCCTGGGCTTTGTTAAAAAAAAAAACAAAGGGAGGTTCAGGTACAGTCCCTCAGCTAACTGTCTGTAGCTTCATATACTGCATAAAGACATTAAAATATTAATTATATTATAAAAAATAAAATCTTATCCAACTCTTGGCAAGAAAACAAACTAGTGCTTTCCCACAAAGTCAAACTAGTCTTAAATCTCCTCTGGAGCATTTGTTTGGACTTGCCTCGTGCGCCAGATGGGCAGAGTTTAGCACCAGGGAAGCTCAACCTGCCAGAGGATTTAATAATTTCAGTGTTCATGGCAACAGGTGTGTTTTCCATTATGGTAACTGTACCTAAACCTTTCTGCTGAGATACAGTACCATATACTGGAGTTATTAGGCGCGTTTGTTAGTATCATAATAAGCAGCAGTAACATTTAATTATAGGTGCGATTTTTAAAAAACTGACACTTCTGTACATTGACCAGCGAGAGCGTCTCAAAGGAGGAACACAATGGAAATTTACAGTGCTTCGACGTGATAATCCGAACTGGATTTCTCAGAGTTTATTGCTAATGTCCAAACATCAAACAATCTTTTGTTCTCTTTTCATTTTCAGCAGGAACCCTCTTCACACTGGCACTTCACGATTCATCAATTACCACTGTCGCTTGCCTTTTAGTAGCATATAATCATTAAGATTGTCAATCTTTCTGTCTGATTTAGGTATTGCCTATTTATCATTTGCTAAGATATTTCACATTTTAAAGGTTGAAGTCTTACATTCAATTTAGGAACAACTGATACAGAGGAGTTTCTTCCCAAAACAATTCAACTGTTAAACCATCTCTTCAAAATAAAAACACAGTGACAGTTTGTCAGCATCAGCACAACTGAAGCTTTAACCACTAATTATCAGATTACTGCTGACAGAACCATCAGAAATTTAAATACTGAGACTATTTTTGAGACATTTAGACCTTCATGTTGACCTTTAGATTAATTTTTATTACTTTTAACATATATCCTGTATATTAAAGTATTTTGGAATGAAACTCAACAAATCACAGTAGTCTTGACTTGACAGCAGACATAAAAAAACCAATAAACTCCCAGTTTAATCAGAACTGAGACTTTAAATTCACATCCTTCAGATAAAAAGGCAGGTGCTGTCATTTCAGTGGTTTTCTTTCATTTTCCCAAAATGTTTATCCATTGTTTCTTCTGTGACCTTTCAGTTCTTGACAGCCATTAAAAACCTACTGCATGTTTTCAAATATATATATATGTATGTATAGATGACAAATTAGGTCCATGTGAAGCTCATCAATTTGATTTTCCATTTATATCAATAATAGAAAGGTGGGTAACTGAAATCACCTTGTAAAATGTTCATTTTTGTCAGTTAAATCATTGTGAATATTAAAAGTTTGGGCTCTTTTTTCCCTCAATTTTCTGCCTTTGCGCAGTGGATTGAAAAATGGAAAAAGAAACATTATTTACAGAAATGATTTAAGATAAACTGTGAAAACAAAGCAAAGAACAGTGGGTATCTGGGCATTTTTAAAGAGAGCATGTGTGAAACATTTTAACAGCGGTCTTATTATTTCAAGGGGAAGTTATGCAAACGTCTTTGGTCCCACTGTAAGACAATATTATCGCTACGCTACGCTGCTAAACATCAGGCTACGGTGTCTACGTCTTGACACAAGCCCGTTACAGTTAAATGTCTCCACCACTGTCTCATGAATTAGTGTCAGTGTCCTTTTTCCAACACAAACCCAAAAGAAAACTGTTTAATTATGTCGTCGTTGTGACACTATTAGCATTGCTAATAATATTTTATTAGCATAAAGAAATTGAACTATCAGGAGCCCTGAACCCTGACGTCACTAACGTTCGAGCAAATTTAAAATTGAAATAACGAACTAACTAAAATTAAATGCCTTGACAGGAACGTTAGCACCTAACGTTACATTCTAGTTTTGATAGCAAGCATTCGCTAAATCTAAAGAACTCAACATTGTCAGGCTAATTAACAGTCCAAAGCTTGACATATCGTCATTTACGCCAATTAATTTTATGACATCGCTTCTTACCTTTCGGTAAAATATGGGTTAACTCCGCAGCGACAACTCCTGGCAAGTGCGGTGCGAGTGCCAAACACAGAAGCCAGTTGTGATACTATTAGCATTAGACACTATTAGAAATTGAACTATCAGAAGTTAACGTCCGAACCCTGACGTCACTAACGTTCGAGCAAATTTAAAATTGAAATAACGAACTAGCCAAAATTAAATGCCATGACAGGAACGTTAGCACCTAACGTTACATTCTAGTTTTGATAGCAAGCATTCGCTAAATCTAAAGAACTCAACATTGTCAGGCTAATTAACAGTCCAAAGCTTGACATATCATCATTTACGCCAATTAATTTTATGACATCGCGTCTTACCTTTCGGTAAAATATGGGTTAACTCCGCAGCGACAACTCCTGGCAAGTGCGGTGCGAGTGCCAAACACAGAAGCCAGTTGTGATACTATTAGCATTAGACACTATTAGAAATTGAACTATCAGGAGTTAACGTTCGAACCCTGACGTCACTAACGTTCGAGCAAATTTAAAATTGAAATAACGAACTAGCCAAAATTAAATGCCATGACAGGAACGTTAGCACCTAACGTTACATTCTAGTTTTGATAGCAAGCGTTCGCTAAATCTAAAGAACTCAACATTGTCAGGCTATTAACAGTCCAAAGCTTGACATATCGTCATTTACGCCAATTAATTTTATTATATCGCTTCTTACCTTTCGGTAAAATATGGTTAACTCCGCAGCGACGACTCCTGGCAAGTGCGGTGCGAGTGTCAAACACAGAAGCTCCTTCTTTGTCGGCTTTTTTTCCCCTTTCATCTGCCGCGTCAGACGTATGAAAGAAAAAAAGATCACGTGACACGGAAATAGCGCTTGAGGGTTTCATTAGTTGAACAATTAACTAAATGTACGATTAAAAGTGTTTACAGATAAATGTATTAATCTAAAAATATTATTAACTTTTTCTATGACACTTTGGGCATTATACATTAATAAATTAGTTTGTAAAGAAATGCATTAATTATTATTTTTAATGTACAATTAGTTATTCATTAATGAAGTGCTTTATTATTACCGTGACACTTGGCAAGTTTGCAACTCCTACATAAAATACTGTTAATTAAAGTATGTGCAATTAGTATTGTAGCTCCTGGATTTCAAATCATAACTTGAATATATAATATAATCATTCAGCCCTTAGTAAAGGAAATGTATATGAGAACACAAGCATTATTTAAAGGGTTTATC